>NW_026267224.1:374296-375934 GCF_000697945.3 Frankliniella occidentalis
GGGGGGGGGGTCTTGGCGGGGCCGCCGTGCCACCGCTGACGTCGCTGGAATGCACCGCCCCAGCGCACCGTTGGCGTGCAGGCCACGCCACGCCAGCCACCATGCGCCTCCGGGAATTGTCCAGGACTCTCTTTCGCCTGGAGGGCGCGTCTTTTCCACGGCCCAGTCGCGGACCCCACAGGGGGCCGTAGGCCGCCGCTCTGCACGCTGTCCACCTGTCGTGGGCCGCATCTTGGGCAAGTCACCGCGGCGAGGTCTCGTCGTCGTGGCTTGCGCGCCGACGTGGCCCTCAGAAAGTGCAGCACAGCGGGAGCTCGGCGGGGCGGGGCGGCCTGCGCTGGCTACGCCAATGCGCGAGGAACGCGGCGCTGCGCCGTGCACGCGTCGGCAGCGGTGCGGCTGCGGCGGGTGGACGCGCTCGCGCGCGGAACGCCTCGGCGGCGGCGCGCCGCGACCCGCAGCACTCCGGAGCGCGCGGGTGGCCTATGCGCGGCCAGGGCACCGCTGCTGCCAGGAGGCGAGCACGGCGATGTCCACGAGGAGCAGGACTGGGCTGCCGAGGCTGTCGCCATTCGTTCGCCGAGGCGTCGCCGCCAAAGGCATACCGCCACGGCTGACAGTGAGAGAGAGAGAGAGAGAGAGAGAGAGAGAGAGAGAGAGAGAGAGAGAGAGGAGGGAGCCGTGCCGAGCCGAGCCGCTGCTAGCCAGCCGTTCATTGACTTCCCATGCGCGAAGTGAGTGACCTTCCGCTTCGTTCGTAGTTCTCCGGCTGCGCTCCACTCTGCTTGCCTGAGCTCGCGCGGTCCTCGGCTCGGCGCTCGGCTGTCCGGGTTGTCGAGGACTCGCGCGAGGCTAGGCCGGGCCGGGCGGGTCGCGTGCGAAGCGCCCCGCCGCCCCCGTCTCCCTCGCGCTCGGGGCCGCGGCCGCGGGGCGCGGGCGTCGCGCGCCGCCCCGGAGGCGGCCCTTCTGAGAGCCGGAGAGAGCGGGCGGCCTCACGAAGCAGCTTCGGGCGGCGCTCGGGCCGCGTTCGGCTCGGCTCGCGAGCGGCGCCGCCGCCGACTCGGCTCCGACGCGAGTGCGACACGTAGGCAGAGCGGCAGGGGGGTTCAGTTGCTGACGAGACTCGTAGCCGAGCAAAGCCGCGTCGCGCCGCGCCCCTCCGCGCTCGGTTGGACGTAACGCCTACTACAGCGCAGTGCAGCGCAGGGCACAAGAACAAGTACGCAGTTGTTGACGGTCGCGCCCCCGCGAGGGCCCCGGTGCGTCGCGAGTACTCAGTGAACCGACGAGTGCGCCCCTGGAACCCGCTGGAGCGTAGACACGGGCGGGCAAGGCCAGCGCGAGAAGTGAATCAAGTGGTGAAAGGTTGTTTGTGCGAGGCAAGTGGTAAAACGTTTTGTCTTTTGGTTGTGTGAGTGTGAGTGCTTGTGGAGTGCCAGCGCCTGCCAGGGATACCCGCCGGGAGTACCCGCCTCTCAGCTGTTGTTTAGGTGAGTGCGGGGCACGGGGTGCGGCTGCAGCGGCTGCAGCGGGCGCAGCGGAGCCCATGGGCCGTGCTGCTCATGGCAGCGGCGGGCCGGGTAGGGGCGGCGGCGGCGGTTCTACGGCTAGCCACTCTGACTCAGACTGCTGACCGGG
>NW_026267224.1:375994-379716 GCF_000697945.3 Frankliniella occidentalis
CGAGGGGTCCTGCTCCTGCTATGGCCGCTGTGCCTCGCCCTGCTGCTGGGACGGCTGGCTAGGCCGCCGCGCGCGGGGCGTGGCGGGGCGTGGTGGGGCGCGGCGGGGCGTGGCGGGGCGGCGGCCAGTCACTCTGGAATGTGTGGGACCAGCGACCAGCCCGCCGGCCAGCAGCGCGCGGGGGGAAGTTTCCACGCGGCCCGTGTCACATGGGCGCCCTAACCCCCCGCGGAGCGCCCCGCGCCCGCCCCGCCTCATCTGCTGGTGCAGCAGCGGCCCGTTGCCTAGGCAACGGCCAGGCCCCAGTGCCCCGGGCCTGCAGAGTGGGCGGACGCGGGGGTGGCTCGCACAGAGGAAGTATGAGAGTTTGAGCGGCCGGATGCTGTCGTCCATATGTTCCTCTGGTCCGCGCCCGAGCTCGGTTCGAACCGCGGTTGGAAGTGGTTGTTTGGTCAGGTCAGCGCGCTGGCGTCGGTGCCCGGTCGAACGTGCCGTCACGGGTGCTCGGTGGCCGCGCCAGCCCCGCGACCCAGGGCCGCCGCCGTGTCCGCGACCCGCGCCCGCGCCGTCAGATCGAGGAGGGGCCAGCTGGGTACGTAAGCAAGTAGGACACCCTCGTCCTCCAGGACGGCCTCCAGGACGGGGAGAGAGGGCGTACTGTGTTCTCCTGGCCCCGCCCGCCAGACGCCCGACGTCGCGGGGAGCACTTGAGGCGGCGGCGGGGGCGCTGGCCTGCTCGCCCAGCTGCTGAGCGAGTGACTTTGAGGTTATCTCTCTGCCAAGGCCCGTCTCACTCTACTACTTTACGTGCTCTTCCCCTCATTCATGAATGGCCAGCTGACCCCTCGACCCCGGCGGCGGCTGCCACTGACTTGGCTCCAATGAGACCTCACGGCCTGCCCGCCCGTGGCCCGCCCACCCTGGCCGTGTCTGCGTGTCGCCCTCCGAGCCCTTCTGGGCGGGGACCATCTGGTGACGAGAGGCTGTTTGATGGCGGCCGAAACAGGCGCCCGCAAAAAAAAAGGGGCTGAATAAAACGTCGCGCCGAGCGCAGTGGTGCTCTCCCGGCGGGCGGGCGGGGCTGCGGCCTTTTGGGTGAAACGCGAAAACATTTGCGGGACCCTTTGATGGAGCTGACAGCAGACGGACAGACGGGCAGGCAGCCGAGTCCTCAGCGGGTTGCTTTTTGGCGCGCTCGGCCAGGACTCCATCGGGGCAGCCGCCCGCCACGCCCCGCCCCGCCAGTCTCGGCAGCAGCGTGGGATTCCCGAAATAAAATGACTACCTCAAGTGGCGGCGTTGCTGGCGGTGGTGGTAGTGGTGGTGAAGCTGGTGCTGGTGGTCCTATGATGGTGGTGGAGGAGCTGGTGGAGCTGGTCCTATGATGGTTCTTCTCTCGGAAAATGGAATGCGCTCGTGGTTTCTCTCAAAGCGGAGCCGAGGAAGAGGAAGGGGCAACGGCGCCAGGGGTTCCCTTGTATTTCAGGAGGCCGCCAGTGGGTAAGGACCTCTGCGCCCCATCAGCTGATTGAACCTTTCCTAAACCCCATCACCGTCAACGGCGTCCGCACGCTTAACCCTTAGCGGGACAGGTCCCTGCGCTCCGAAATCCTTTTAGAAGACGTCAAGCTCCCCAATTTGAAGCTGACTGCGCCTGATATTGACTTTTAGTCGGACCTGTTCGTCCACGTCAGCATGCTGCTGGGCGGGCGGGCTCGGCCGGGGGGAGCTTGAGCTGCTGATACTGAGCAGACTCCCCCTCCTCTCCTCCCCCCGGCGGACATTCTCCACTTTTTTTCTGACGGCGGGAACAGCTGGTCTGACCTTGGGGATACCTGTGTCATTAACGTGTTATGAAGATGAGCCCCCCGCGCCAACCTGCCGCCGCCGCCCACCCGGCAACCTGGACGTTTCGCCGGAAATGGACGTGTATGTGTCTGTGTGTTTGGTGTGTCGTATGGGACGCGATTGGGTACATAGCCTGCAGCACGGCATTGCATTGGCATCAAGCACGCGCACTTGTGTGTGTGTGTTTCTTTGCCGCTGCTGATTTTTCCCCCTTTCGTTATTCTTTTTTTCCGTTTTTTAGTCTGATGTGTATGATTGGTGTGGGGGGTCCCGCTTGTACACAAGAGGCAGCAAGTTGTGGGGAACACGCGCGGGGAGTGTTGGCGAGGATGGAACAGCAAAGCAGAGCCTCGCTGCCGACGGCGGCCTCGCGGAGGGGGGCGGCGGGGGGGCCAAAACCAGCTCCGCTGTGGAGCTGCTGCTGCTGCTGCTCCAACAACCCGAACCACCCGGGCGTCCTGTTCGTCCTGCCGCGCCCGCCACGGGACGGGACAGACAGGCAGACAGCCATCGGTTTGTCAAGTTCAAGTTCAGTGCCGCGCCGAGGTGTTCGGCCTGACGGATGCTATTATTTGGCGGCCCGTCGACCGGGCGCGGGGAGCGGCTTTGCCTACGTTTAGTATGGAATGCCGCGCGCCGTCGAGTGTGTGTGTGTGTGTAAAGCCCGTCCTCCGAGCTACGCCGATGCTTCAACTAAAGTGTCCTTGGGTGGAGAGAGGGGCGCGGCGCGGAGCCTCCCGGGGAGGGAAAAGGGGGGAGGGGGGGGGGGAGCAGGGCGACGCACCCGCCGTGTTGGGAGGCTGCCAGCGCATGTCGTCGGCCACGCCACGCCACGACGCGCGCCACCGCTGATAGCTCAGGACCCGAGAGACCTCCTCGAGAGAGAGAGAGAGAGAGAGGACAAGGCAGGCGCCCGGCGCCCTCCGCCCCGCCCCCCGCCCCGCCGGCCCGGCAGGACTGCTGCCGCCACCGTCCTCCCCAAGGACGAGCTCCAGGGACGGCGGCACCAACAGGGCGGGGCGGGCGGGGTCACGCAGGCTTTCCTCCACGCCTCGCCCACACACATCAAACATAAGTCAATGTGACCCACCCAACCTGCGGCGGGTTGCCCAATAATTTCCCCTCTGGCCTAGGCCGACTGACGAACCTCTGATCGGCGGCCTCCGCCTCGTCGGCGTGCTGTCACGTGCGCGCGTCGCGTACTGTACGGCTGCCGCGATAGCCCGGGCGGCGTAATGGCGCTTGAAATGGGCGCCGCCGCGAGTCCCGCGCCCGCGCCGCCGGAGAAAACAATGTATGTATGATTCGCGCGACTCGCAGGGAGAGATCTCGAGAGCAAAGCCATTCGCGGCCGCCGCTCTGTTCCATCCAGGCAGGCAGGCAGGCCCCTCGCGCACCCGCTTGTGCTGTAACTTGTAACCGACGGGTTAACAACCCAAAGTGTCGATACGTGTTGTGTCTCGGTACAGACAGCTGCCTCTGGCACGCCGCGAGGTGCATGCACGCTGAGCTGCGGGGCCGACGGTACAGCGGCCCACCCCGCCTCGCCTCGCCCCGCCCCGCCCCGCCTCAGCCGTGGGAACGGAGAACGAACGGGGCGGGGCGGCGGACGACGGGCAAATACTGGGGTGGTGGCGAGGTCGGCCACCGCGCGGCTGGCGTGGCGCAGGGCCTCGTCGTTGTCGTGCGGCACGCGGGGCCTCCTCCGCCGCGCCCGGTCGACGTGGTGGTCGCCGTCATCCAGGGAGAGGGTGGCGGCGTGCGGCGTCTTGCAGGGCGGGCGAGGGCGAGGAGAAGGGAGACCCCCGGGGGAGTCCCTCTCTTTTTCGACGTACGGGTTTTTGGTTATCGCGGCGACCTCCTCCGCCCCGCCC
>NW_026267224.1:380156-384600 GCF_000697945.3 Frankliniella occidentalis
GGGGGGGGACCCGCGGGCAGACAGGAGGGGGAGAACGTTGCGGATTTCGTAACGGCTTTCGACACGTGGACACGCGGCTATCACGTGATTGCCCGTTGCGCAACGGAAGGTGGCGCTACGGGGTCTTGTAGCTTCCGCGGAAAGCCTCCCCCAGCGGTCTAAGCCTTCGCAGGAGGTATGCATCCTCAGCGAGTAAGCTTCTGCGAGTGTGGTAGCCTCACTGGGTACAGTAAGTCTCCAGCGGCGTAGCCTCACCTCGCGAGGTATAGCCTCCGCCCGCTGGGCGCGGATAGCCTTGCCGATTAGCCTCCACGGAGTAGCCTCCGCCCGCAGGTAACCTCCGCGAGTAAGCTTCAGCGAGTGTAGTAACCTTACAGTTAGTCTCCAGCGGCGTAGCCTCACCTCAAGGGGCATAGCCTCCGCCTGCTGGGCGCGGGGGATAGCCTTGCCGATAAGCCCTTGCGTGGTAAACCAGGCTGGCCTCCGCCCTCTGCTGCGCCACACATTTTCGGTCCGGCCCATAGGCGCGCGAGGCGGGCCGCTGGGCCTTGGGGCTCCTACTACTCGGCCTGCTTGGCCTTTGGCAGTGCAGCTGCCGGGGGTGGGGAATCTGTGAGGGGGAAGCAGCGCGGGAGCGGGGCCGACCAGGCCGGGATTGCTTCTTATCTCTCCACAGCCAGGCCGGCCTCCCCGCCCCGCCCCGCCCACGCCTCCTATGCACGCAGCTAGGCTGCTGATCCCGCTCCCCACAGCTGGCGCGCGCGCTATCACATCGCCACGGCTCATTCATTCGCAGCCGCTCATTCATTCTCCTCCCATGAGGGCCGCCGCCGGCGACCGTCTCACGCCGCGCACGGTTTCTCATCATTCATTTTCCTTCCGTTTTTCATTCTGCGCAGCAGGAAAAGCAAAGCAAAAAGTCATTCATTCCTTCATTCATTCATGCGCGAGCTTTGCAGCTTCGCCCCGGAGGCAGTAGGCGCCGCCGGAGGCGTGCCATGCAGTGCCGTACCCGGATGTGTCCGGCGCCACCCCCGCTCCGCCCCGCCCCGCCCCGCCTCGCCCCGCGCCTTCCTGTACCCCTTCACCCGCCGACACGGGCGGCGCAGCGGGGAGGTGGAAGAGGAGGAGAGGAGAGGCTCGCAGTGAAAGTGGCACCACCTGAAGGACGGAAGTCAAAGGAGCGGAGGGAAGGGTCTGCCTCCGCCGCGTCTGACTGCAGCCAGCGAGTGCCCCTCCGCCCCCTCTCCGTCGTCCTCACTTCTCCCCTGTCCCTTCCTCCCCTCCTCTCTCTCTCTCTCTCTCTTCAATCGGGCACCGCATCGCGGCGTCGCCGGCCGCCATAGCTGCAGCGCGGTGCTGCGCGCGGCGCGGCCGGGGCGCGGTGCAGCACGCCGCTGCCGCCGCTGCTGCTGCTGCTGCCGGCTGACAGGCGTCCCCCCCGCGCCCCCCGCGCGCCCCGGCCAGAGAAAGTCCGGCTACAGCCCGGCGGCGGCGGAGAGGAGGCTGCTGCACCGACCGGCCGGCGCAGCGCGGCGAGCCGCCGGCACGACCGGCCGCGGCACCGGCCGCCCTGCCCTGCCCCACCCGCAGCGGTCAACCCGTTGACGTTGCATTGTGCGCGGCGCAAGAGAGAGAAACGGTTTTATTTAGGACTTCCGTGCTGGTATTTTGGAAAAACTTCAACGTAAAAAAATGACTAGCTGTCCACTAACCTAAGCTGAATTAGCTAAATAAAGGATAACTAATTATTTAGCTTTGTAGCTAAAACTTAGCTGTATTTAGCTCCATAGCTCCACATTTAAATTTTTAGCTATGTAGCAATTTTGTTGCTACATAGCTCAATTTTTCGCTACATAGCTAAGTAATAAATTTAGCTACATAGCTAATATTTTTTCCATGTGCGGTGTCGTTATGTCTGATTTTACATGCCCCGAATGTTGTGTCTTCGTGTACTGCAAGTTTGTGAGCTGCATGTCGAAGGGCCGCGTGCGGAGGCCGGAGCAACCTGCTCGCCAGGCGCGTATACGTAAGTGCGCGTCGCCTCGGGGTGAGCAGCGCGGGTCCTCTGGCATTCCACGTGCGTGCGGTGTCAGGACCCGAGGGGGGCGTGGCGGCAGGTCGGGGCGGGGCGGGGCGGGTAGGGGTGAGGTGCGGTGGGGAGGAGCGGAGCCGAGTGCTCTGCCCTACATCATGCATAGTGCCGCGCTGCACGGCGATTGGCAAACCTACCCGCGGCTAGACTCTTCCTGCCTTGTGCTGCGCCCCACCTCGCCCCGCCCCGCCCCGCTCCGCCCCGCGCTGACCGCAGGCTGTGCGGCCTGGGCCCCCAGGAGGCCGGACTAAACTAGGCGCTGCTGCTGGGCCGGGGGCAGAAACGCGAAAAAGCGTATCGCCGTCCTGGTCGAAATGGCTACGCTGCCGCCCGCTCCGCCCCGCCGCTGAAAAATGGCGGGAAAGGCTTTCAAATCGACCTGATTATCTTTGCCAGATAATTGCCAAGGGCCTCGAGGAAACAATTGCAGGCCGGGCCCGGCGGCGGCGCGGCGGGCGGCGCGGGGTGCATGCGCTATGGCGCCGGCGCTCCCCGCACTTTCGTCTCGGATTGATCGTCTAGCGTGTGCGAGAGAGACGCGGGGTTAGCGAAAGCATGCGGCTCGGGCGAGTGAGCGACCAGGTACACTGCAGTGACATGTCCCAAAAAAAAAGAAAAGAAACATGCAGTGACTTTCGTAAAAAGTTGTTGTGAAACACTTTCTTTGCAATTGACCGTTTCCGACAGCCTCGACGACGAAACAAAAAAGTTTGGTTTTCAACAACTATTTTTGCAGTGTATGCATACATCGCAGCGACTCGGTGCTATATGTACTCCATTTCTCTTCCACTACTCCCGCCAGGCTTTCGTTCGCTGAGTACCCCCCTCCTCTCTTTCTCTCTCTCCCCCTCCCTCTCTCTCTCTCGCACGTTTCTCATACTCCCCGCGGCGCGTTGTCCTGCCTGTTTGATAAGCGCAGGACCTGGCCGTTCTCCTGGTCTCCTCGCCTGGGAGGGCCAGCTGATAAGCCCTCCACCTCCACCCCCACCTCCCCCCTCCCCTTACCGCTCTTTCCCCCTCGCTCCTTCCGGTGTCATCACTTCCGTTTGTTGGCTTTCGCGTTGGCTGCGGGGAGAGGGAGAGAGGGTGGGGCACTTGGCACTTGCCATGCATGCACTCGGACGGCACCAGCCGGGAGATGAGGAGAGACACTGTGAATGAAAAGTCTTTGTTTGATTACGAATGCTGTTTTGTAGTTTTTTGCAACGGTACAGCACAAACGACCACACATTTCCTTTTGCTGTCCCCGACCTCGGCGCCTTACGGCGAGCGGGTAGGCAACCCGGCCGCACAGGTGCATGCGGTGTAGTCTAACTGCAGAAGTGGGGCGGAGCGACGGTACCGACTCGTCCGTCGGTTTGTTGCAACGACAACGCCGGTGCGCGCCGTGCGCATAGTGCAAAACAAACGCATCATCCTTGAGAGAAGTGCATGCTGCTTTACTGCACTTTTAGCACATATTGTCGCACAGTGTCCCCGTCCGTTTTGGCATCGGGGTTTTTCCTCTGCGGCGAAGCGTAGAGTACGCGCTCCATACCACGGAGCGACGAACACCCGCACAGCCCCCCCTCCCTCTTCCCCCTTCTCCCTTCCTCTGTTCCCTCCATAATTTTTTTCTCCACTCTTTTTTTTTCCTCTTTGGGGCCTTCATCCGATTGGACGCGGACGACACGGAGAGCTCCGTGGCGCGGAGCCGCGAGCAGGCGAGAGGGCAAAGCACCCTAGGCGGGCACGGCGCAGTCCTCTGTGTGTGTGTCTGTGTGTGTGTGCGTGTCGGTGAGAGGGGAGGGGGGGTGGTTCTGCGCAGACCTGCGCCACGCCGCTAGCTTTGCGGTGCTGTCACCTGCGCGTCAAGCGGCAGCTGCAGCACCTGCGGCAGCGGCAGTGGCAGCAGCTGCAGCGGCGGTGGCAGCACCAGCATGGCGTGCGGAACGCCAGGCCGCCGCCGCTGCCTCTAGAGCCAGACCGTTAGCGGGCGGCGCCGAGGCAGGGACGCCGCGACGCTCGCTTGGCGAGGCGGCGGGCAGACTGACTTGCTGCACTCAGCGCACAGCACACTCACCGCACTCGCCTCTCTTCCCTCCCTCCCCCCCCCTCTCTCTCTAACTTCCATATACTCTCTCAATGCTCCGCTGGCGCTGATGCACTCGCTCATTCAGTCAGTCGAGCGCTCAGCGCTCACTTTGTTTAATATTCTTTACATTTACTTATTCCGCCACTCATTCATTCTTTCATTCATTTAGCAATGCAGCCATTCATTCATTCAATCATTGAATGTGGCCTACTATATCACTATGTGTGTGTGTAAGAGAGAGAGAGAGAGAGAGAGAGAGAGAGAGAGAGAGAGAG
>NW_026267224.1:388545-393037 GCF_000697945.3 Frankliniella occidentalis
GCGGAGGAGGGGGGTGGGAGGGAGCTGGGCTAGTTGTTGACCAGCATCATAGGGGACGCGACGCGGCGACGCAGTCGTCACCCGCGTCTCTGCGCCTGCATCGCGATCAACTCATCGCACCACCGATATCGTTTCAAACATATAGGGTCAGGTCGGGTAATAAGTGCACACCTCACAAGTGGGTAATAAATGCACACTGGATTTTAAAATATTTCCCTCTAGTTTGACGGCAACATCTATATACCAAATGAAACGTCATAGTTTCTTCTATCCAAAGGAATAATTCGTTTTTAAGTAGAAAATGCCTGTCATGTTCAAAATAACCTGTGAGTCAGACCTCAAAATCTAGCTCTCAAAACTTTCCCACCGCGAGGTAAAAAGTTCTACCAAAAGCTCATTAGAAGTCTTTCTTCGCGACGAACTCTATGTGCAAGTTATAGCTGAAAGTCCCCCGAATCTAATGGTGTAATCGGAATTTTCAAGTTGTAAGTCGTCTTTTTACTAGAAGCGTTTGAATGAAACGTCTAATAAATGCACACCCCTGAGGGTAAAAAATGCACACCGTGCGGGGAATAAATGCACAGCCTAAAGCACCTCGGGTAGCGCGCGCCTAAAAGAAAAGAGACACTGACAGTGGATTTGCGATAATATTGTACAAGGTCCTGGCTACGGTTTCAATTTTTTCTGATTTTTTTTTTCTTGATTTTTTCTTGATTTTTCTGATTTTTTCCAATTTTTTCCCGCCGATTTTGGAGAAAATTGGCGAAATCCGGCCAGAATCGGGCAAAATCGGCCAAAATCGAGCAAAATCGAGCAAAATTGGCCAAAATCAGGATCTTTCCAAATTCGGCGGGAAAAAAATCGGAAAAATCGGAAAAAATCAGAAAAAATCAGAAAAAATCAGAAAAAATCAAGAAAAAATATAGGAAAATAAGAAAAAAGTGAAATCGTCGACATGACCCTGGACAATGGGTAGGTACGCCTTGTGCTCGCGATACGCACATGCACATACCGATTTTTATGGGACCCCATTTTTATCAATAATTAGGATTCTTACCAATTTTTACGTATTCTTACCGATTTTTAAGGATTTTTACCGATTTTTACTGAATTTTACTGAATTTTACTGAATTTTACCGATTTCGACCAATTCTTACCGATTTTTACAAAAATCGGAGAAAATTGGAGAAAGTCGGAGTAAATCAGAGAAGCCCAAAATCATAGCAGTCATCGTCTCGTGTACATATTTTACTCTTTGGAGGGTTAAAAGTGCACTTAAAAGGACTGGGCAACTTTTACCCGCCGCTGTGCATTTATTAGCCACGTGGAGGGTAAAAAATGCACAGTGTTTTTCCCTTATTGTCGCTAAAGTATAGACTTTTTTGGCGATATTACACTTCCAAATTGTGCTTTGACTGTTTCTTCACCTTTCTGAACATGCGACAACTTCACATGCACCATAGTATAGCTCTAAACGAGAAAGATTTGTTTTTGTGCATTTATTACCCGACCTGACCCTAAACCGGTCTAGTATACCTTTCGCCATGGTTTATTCACAATGTGCGCCAATAAACGCTTTTACTCTCGAGTGCGCGCGGCGGGGGTGGCGGCGGGTCCGCGCGATCTCGCGTTCGCCGAATCCTTGATTAATTAGTTCCAATCTGGACTGCTTCGGTCTGCTCCGATGAGTGCTCCGCCAGATCAACGCTGCCAATGAGTCTGTCGGCACGCAGCCGCTTTGATGGCGGCAGAGAGAGAGACAGAGAGAGACGCGATCTCTCTTACACTCACACACACACTTACTCGCGCTGCGGCTGCGCGGCCGGCCGGCCATATGCCAATTGATAGTGCTGTGTGATGTGTGCCATTTAACGCACGCTGCTCTGAGAGCGAGTTAGTTAGCCGCCCCGCCACGCCACGCCACGCCGAGCAACGCCGAGCCACGCGCTTAGCAGCTGCAAGGCGACTTCCACGGGCTGACAGTAAAAAGTGGGACGCGCCACACTTGATTGTATATCAGAGCCGCTCTTGCTGCTACGGTTTCAGTAACGACAACTCTTCCCATAATATGCCTTCGCCAGGCCGCATATGCTGCGGGACCCATAGCGTCCAACAGACAGACAGACAGACAGACTATGAAAAGGTTCCTAGCGTTTTTATTTTATCTTATTCACGTTCCTTTTCATCATTCTAAATTATTTTTCATTTTGTACTTTTGTTATCTCGTTATCAAATTGAGCCGCTGCAGCTCCGCCTCGCTGCGCCCGCTGCTGTTGCGATACCGTGCCTTTTCATTTTAATGTTTTATTTTTTTCGTCGCCGAACGGGCTTGTGCACGACGACCGAGAGGGGGGAGGGGCGGAAGACGGCTGGATGGGTGCATGAGCGAGGTATATATGTCGACCGGTATTCGCTTATTGGCGCATCCATTTGCCTTTATTTTTTATCATGATTTTTTCCATTTTTTTAAAAAATTTTTTTACACGTTGCATCCGCTTATGGGGCGTATATGAACGCGTTGAAGCACGCCCTGGATCTGTGCGTATGTGTGTGTGTGAGTGAGTGGGGGAGAGATACAGGGAGAGGGACAGAGAGGGAGAAAGGCCACAAAGAGGAGTTGATTCATCTTTGCCCTCTGCACAAGACGTTCATTGAATGCTATGAGTCGGATCAGCGTGTCCTACAAGGTGTGGCGGGTCGCAGGCTATATAGGCTCGGCGGGGCGTTGCGGGGCGTGGCGGGGCGTGGTGGGGTGGGGCGGTCGAGCCTCGGGACGTGACATTCCTTTTAAACCCGCCCTTTGTGCCCCACCCCGCCCCATCTCACCCCACCCCACCCCACCTCACCCCACCCCACCTCCTTGGACAGGGCGACAAGACTTTGGACCGGAGAGACGCGTGCAGCAGTAGCAGCGCCGGACCCTTTTAGACCACACGGAGCCCGAGCGAGAGCTATCTGGAACGGGAATAGTAGTACATAATAAGAGCGAAACTGTCTCTGGATAACTTTTATCCGCGATGTATGCACCTGGGTATTTGGACCGTGCACAGCTTCCATGGATAACATCCCGCTGCGCGCCCGCGGATTTGTTCCGCCAGGGCACTTTGGCCAGCCGCGCAGTGTGGCCAATGTGCCCGGCGTAAAACGCTTCCTGTGTGCGGCGCGAGTACGGCAAACGTGTGACATTCACAGGCAGGAGGCGCGTAACTTCTTTAAAACTTGTCTCTCTCTATCTAAAACAACAGATAACCTTACTCCAGGTAATTGGTGCAGCAGTTAGTTTTGTGCTAAACATCGGGCAATTTCAGCTACACTGAAAACAGCGTAATAACGCATGTTATTACTAGATGAGAACGCGGTGCACATTTCAGTTCTTGTGGAATATTTTCTAAACCAGCTCTGAGATTTAATTTTCGAAAGCACCATCGGATTTCCCGTGAAATTTCCGATCAAACAAGCCTACATGTGATAGGATTTGGAGCTCAAATAATAATACGGAATTAGACGTGTGCTTGGAGAACCTTTGTTCAGAACCCTGTCACATGTAGGCTCATTTGATCGGAAATTTTACGGGAAATTCAATGGCTTTCAAAAATTAAATTTCAGTGGTCGTTTAGAAAATATTCCACAAAAACTGAAATGTGCACCGCGTCATCATCTAGTGATAACATGCGTTATTACGCTGTTTTCAGTGTAAAGGCTGGGAGATAATCGTTTCGATGAAGGGGCAAATAAATTAAAAAGAAAAACTGGCAATTTAGTCTCAAAAGCACACGGCGTTGCACGTTATCCTGAAGAATGGGGGGGTCGTTGACTTCTGCGAGCGGGGGAAGCCTCGTGTCCCCCGTGTCGGGGCGGGGCGAGGCGGGGTGAGGCGGGGCGGTGGGCGCGGTGGGCGCGAAGCGTGGCTCAAGTTCAAGGTAACCCGCGACCGCCAACTCGGCCCGGCCAGGCCAGACGGCCACACCAGGCCAGAGGCCCCACCACCTGCCGCTGCCGAGCGAGAAGTATCGTTGATTTGCCTGCGACTGACCGGCTGCCCTTTGGAGTCCAGCCGACCAGATAGACAGACAGACACCGCCCTCCGCCTCCGGGAGTGGTCTAGCGGCGTGGGCGGATCGCTCGCCGAGCCGGGACCTGGTCGTTATCCCCAACCTGATTGTTATCCATTGCGGTGTAAAACTGAGCAGCAGGTCGGGAATATAAGTTTTTGTTCCTTGGTAGTTTGGACCGGTCTAGTTTAGAGACAGGTCACGGTGAAATACGCGGGCTGCGGCGAGGTGTGCGTGGCTTTTGTGTAGGCGGGTGGTGTTTCCGAAGCTGGTGCTGCTGGTGTCGACAGAGGGTGGGCGGAAGGTATGGGCTGGACAAGGGAAGGGCAGGCGGGGCAAAGGGTATGCGGGGGGTCTCGGAAAAGGTTAGAGGTGGTGCACCCCTCCCACTTGGCGACGACGGCTCGCGATGGGGCGGGCGGGGGCGGCCCGGGGGCGGG
>NW_026267224.1:393087-393654 GCF_000697945.3 Frankliniella occidentalis
GGGGTGGTCCGCGGTGGCGGGGCGGGGCGGGGCGGTCTCGAGACACGGCGCGGGCCGAGCCGTGTGCTTTGCGGCCAGTGGCGGTGCTTCTATTTCTAGTCGTCTGGGTCTCACCTCCTCTCTCTCTCCCTCTCTCTCTCTCTCGCTCGCTCGCCCTGGGTGCACCGTGAGAACGTCGCCTCACCTCCTCGCTGCTCCTCCTGCTCCTGCCCCCACCGCCGCCGCCGCCACCCTGGGCCGCGGGCCGTCATCGCCCGGTACAGTCGCCCGGTATACATACAGCCTCGGTGCGCGGGGCCCGCGACCTCAAGCCTCAAGGCGTGGTGCGCGATGTGCGGGAGGAGAGGGGGACGGGGGGCGTCACAGCCCATCCTTGACCTACCTGTGCGGGTGCCGCGGGGTGTTCCCACGCCCCCCCCCCTCTCCGCCGCACCGCCCGCCTCTCGCGCTGTGTGCAGGCGCTCCGAACGGGTCCAGTCCGTCTCGTCTGCCGGGCTGGGGGGCTTGGGGGACCTTACTGGCCTCGGTGCAGGGCGGCTTGTAGGGGAGAGAGAGAGAGAGAGAGAG
>NW_026267224.1:400074-402373 GCF_000697945.3 Frankliniella occidentalis
GGAGGCGGGGCGGGGGGTGGGTGGCACGAAGGCGCTCGAGGAGAGGCCCACCACCGCCCGCAGCCAGAGGCGCGAGTCTCTGTGTATGTGTGTCTGTGTGTGAAGGAGGGGCTCGGGCTCGCGTGGAGGCCCCTGTGAGGGAGCCTCGGACAGTGTGTGTACCCAGCGTGTCCCGCAGCGGACTGGATGATGGTAGAAAAACATAATTCTTTACCACTTTGTGGACGAATGCGATTGCTTTGCCATTGCGAGTTGCAAATGATTTTCTCTTCTGTGTAATGTCCGAGTCGAATCCTTCGCGATTGCAAATAAATTCGTTCGTGTACGGCGAAGGTCCTTCGCAATACAAACGCCAGCAAGTCTTTATCGCAAGGTGTTTATCAGTTAGCACTCCCCCCAGTCACCTTGTCCTCGGCGTGCCCGTGAGCGACGCTGTGCTGCACGCTAAAAACGAGTCCTGGGGTGCCAAGGAGAGATGGAACCCCAGTAGGCGACCTGGAAACAAAATTTCTAGGGGAGCCACTAGAAATCGCAGGGCATCCCCCGGGTATCTTCCAACTTCCCTGTCGCGAAAGTAGAAAAACTCGTGGGTTTTTTAGCGTGTGGACGGCGTACCCGTCAGCGACCCTAACCTGCACCACGCCGCTCAGCGTGGAGGCAGGTGGTGCGGGTCGTCGTGGCAGCTCGCTCAAGGTGACCTCACCACCGACGACCCCGCAGGGTGGTCCCGAGCGACCCGCGGGGCAGCACGCGAGCAGCCTGAGGGGCTCGACCGAGTGCTACAGGAGGCCAGCGCGAGCGGAGCGGAGCAGCGGCCCCAGCAGCGCCACCATATTGCAGGGAGCACCGCGGATATCGATCCCCGGCGACGGCAGATGCGCGGGGGGTGGAGGGGAGAGGGGGTCGCATTGGGGAGGGGCGCGCGCTATGTGCGTGGGCGTGGAGGCTGTGCGGCTGGCGAGCGGGGCGGGGCAGGCGGGGGCACTGACCCTCCGCAACAGCTGGGCCGGGCCCTTTGCTGCTGGCCTGCGCAGCCCCCCCCCCCCCTTTTTCCTGTGTCCCCTCGCGGCCCCCCTCGGGGGGATGATCCCTTATCCGAGGGGCGCAGCAGGGTGAGAATGCCGCACACGCTTCGCCTGGTCTGCTTTACAGGACCCCCCGCGTCGTCTGCACCCCACTGGACGATTTCTCATGCCCCCTCCCCCCCTCTCCCGTTACCCTCTCGCTATCCGCAGCCACCCCCCTCCGCCCCCGGCGGCTCGGGTTAGCAGCCATTGACGTCACTGGCGTGACGTCCTCCACTCCCCACAACCCCGCCTCCACGCAGCGGCTCTCCGCTCCGGCCACCGGTGGGGCAGCTGCGGGGCCGGCCGTAAGCCTTTGTGGCCACCGGCACCGGTACGGGACGGGCGGACGCCTACTACAACATCCGACTCCCACTGTTGGAGCGCGCTGACCGGTGTGCTGAGTGGCCGGGTGAGAGGTCAGCTTTAGCACTCACAGCCTCACAGCCACAACGAGCTGACACTGCCGGCTAGTCTGGTCGCGCCACTGGAGGAAACTAATGCTACCGAGGGAACGTTTCTTGACGCAACCAAACCCAGGAAACGTTTGGTGATGCAACGTGTTTGTGATGGCCCTATCTTTTTGAGTGGGGTAGTTTGCATCAGGAAACGTTACCTGGCTTATGGTCACATGATAAAACGTTTCATCCGTTAGTTTTTCCAGTGCGTCCCGGCGACCTGGAGGAACCGAAAAAGACCCCAACCCTAATTTTACTCAAGTTACCGAAGGAACAATAGTCACTAAGTTACCAAAGTTACCGAGTCCCAATGGAACCGAGTTACCAAAGCTACCAAATTTTTTACATGTGTGAGTGTGTTTTCATTTTTGTTTTGTGTTTGCGTGTGCTTGTGTGTGTTTTTCTGTCGGTTGACTCTCTGTCGTTTGTCGCCGTGTATGGGCCCGCCGGCCGGGTCTGCCCGGGTCCCTCACGTCCTGACGCCCTACGCGCGCAGAGTAGGCCGCCCCGCGCGCCCCGCACGTGCGACGGGCGTGCCTACCGCCCGGGGGCCCCGGCCAGGGCTGGGCGGGCTAGGGCAGCGGGGCGGCCAGGCCAAAGGTCCCGGCCCTGCCCGGGGGCGTGCCGGGCGTGCCTCTGCGAGCTGCTGGCAGCGCAGTGCCGATGGAGTGTGAGTGAGAGTGAGACAGAGAAGGGAGTGGGCACTTCTTTCACTCCTCTCTCTCTCTCTCTCTCTCTCTCTCTCTCTCTCTCTCTCTCTCTCTCTCTCTCTCTCTC
>NW_026267224.1:402423-406790 GCF_000697945.3 Frankliniella occidentalis
TCTCTCTCTCTCTCTCTCTCTCTCTCTCTCTCTCTCACTCTCTCGTGCTTACATGCTTATCACTACTACTACAGAAGGCGCTTTGTAGGAAAGGGAAAGGGCGTGATGGGGGGGGGGAGGGATTGTGTCGCACACATTTGTCAACATACATGTTTACATCTGATCTCTGGCACTCTGTTATTTCATTGGTGGCATAGGAGAAAAGAGTTAATGCATAGTTAGTCTGACCGGAGGTAGGGAGTACATTCAGCGCCCGCGCCCGCGGTCTTAGGCTTGGGGCACTGCGACGCTGAGCTCCTACGCAAGCTCGTCCAGTCCAGGCCGGACTAGCCCGTCGGCCTTGTGGGTAGGCGAACGGCACGCATAAGGCTAGTTTATCGCGTAGTCCCTCTTCCCCCCTGCCCCATTCTCTTCACCCCCCCGCCTCGAGCTCTCGTCCCATTTCTGGGTGCCATGTTCTTATCTAAGGCCCATCCTGCCCACGCCGCCGGGGGCTCTGCCACACCCCGCCCCACCCCGCCCCGCCCCGCCTCGTGTCGTCGAGCCGCCCACGCGCGTTTTGAGTGGAGAAGGAATTCACTCGTGTCGCCCCTGACGGTATTTGAACTCACAACACTTGACGGGCGGGCGCGCGAGGGTGGGCGGCCAGACCCCGGCAGGACAAGGGAGAGAAAGAGAAATGGGAGAGGGGGAGGGAGGGACAGACTGCAAGAGAGAAAGGCAAAACGGTAGAGACAGGAGAATGGCAAGGTTAGAAAGGGGCAAAACAGAATGGTAGAGAGGGAAGGACAGAATGGCAAAAAAAGGAAAGGACAAGATGGTAAAGAGGGAAGGGACAGAATGGTAGGGAGCGAAGGGCTATAGTGTGGTTCTCGGCGCGCTTGCTTCTTCACCTTAGGGGGTCACCCCCCGTGGTCTCCACCGGTCGCCGCACAGCTCCCCCGCCCAGGCCCGAGGCCCAGGCCCGAGCCCAGCCCGCTGACGTGGACGTGGTCTGTTCGCAGGTATGCCCGTGCGCCCCCGCCCGGCCCGCAGCACTAGAACATTATGCGGTTGGTGAACAACGCAAAGAAAGCAGGTAACTTGAGCGAGAGCACCCCGCGCAACATCGCGTCTCTGATTTTGCGCGTATTTTTTTATTCTTTACTGCAATACTTTAGCTTTTGTATTTCTTTAATGTATCTTTTTTGTTTGTTTGTGCGCACAGCGTTCTGTACTCTGTGTGTGTGTGTCTGTGTGTGTGTGTAAGAGAGAGAGAGAGAGAGAGAGAGAGAGAGAGAGAGAGAGAGGGAGAGAGAGAGAGAGAGAGAGAGAGGTGCTATCAGTACCCTTATCGCCCGACGCCCGACGTGTCCACTTTTCCTTCAAAAGGGCAGACAGACGCCATGCCCGATAGGCCTCGCAACGGTGGCGCCTCTGGCGGTAGCACGGTGTAGGAGTTATTCATACGGGTGCGCTCTCTCTCTCTCTCTCTCTCTCTCTCTCTCTCTCTCTCTCTCTCTCTCTCTCTCTCTATCTCCATTTCTCTCTCGCTCTCTCGATCTCTCTCTCCCGCTATTCGAGGGCGTGCACCTCTTGACGATGCCTCGAGGCGCCGCCAGGCGCCGGGACGTAAAACTGTGATAGACAGGAGAAATAACTAACCAATCATGTCGTCACCTTGCAGCAAAAACCAATCAAAATTTCCAATTTACTACAAGCTGGGTAAAGTTTACACTTCCCTCCTTGGCTTCGCAAAAAGAAGGAGAAAAAGAGAATGTAATATCCGGGAAAGTGAAATTCAAAATAACGTGATAGGAGCCCACCCAGGTGTTCAATGACTTTTTGCTCGTGCGCTCTGGGAATTGTTACAACATCTAATGATTTTTACAATTTAAAAACATTATTTAAAATGTATCCCGGCCATGGTGAAATTCCGACGCAACGATAGCAAAAAACAAAACAAAAAGAAAACACAACAGCCGAGTGAAAATAGTGTTCCCTCCTCCTCCTTGGCGGAAGAGGCATAAACTCTGTACACGGCCATTGTCTAGCCCACCCTCGCGTTTACAAGCAGGCCCCGGCGCGGCCCCTTACAAGCTCACTTTTACAAGTCCCCCACTTACGCGCGGCGCAAGTCGGTTTGGCCGTATAAGAGCCTATTGTTCTATCCGCACTCCGAGAAGGGGAAGGATGGCTTCCGGTGATTGGCCACATCCATACCGGAGCTCCAGGAGCCGCTCCAGGAACCACTCCAGGAGCCACTCCAGGAGCCACTCCAGGAGCCCCCCGCGCCGCGGAGTAGTGCTGTTAATGCGGCTAGAGAAGGAAAAGAAAAAACGCAAACAGTTCCCAGCCGTTTGTGCGTAACATATTCAGGGGCCGTGCATTATTCCACCGTAAAAGTCCTACACCTTCTTCCTCCTTTCATGTCCCCCCTGTGGCGGCGCGCGTCTCGCTCCAGCTCCAGTGGGGGACTCCAGCAGGGGATTCCAGCGAAGGATTCCAGTGGCGCGACTTTATTGGGAGACTCCAGTAGGGGGGGCTTCCAGTGGGGCAGGCCAGTGCGGGGTAGGTACTCCAATAATGGAGCACTCCTGTGAAGATTCCAGCGGTTGACTCGAGAGGCGATTCCAGCGAACGACTCCAGTGGGGACCTCCAGTACACTGTGAATCCAGGGTGTTTGAACAAGGAGGTGACGAAGTCCGGCATAGCCCCAGAAACTAGACGACTTGAAGAGGGTGGCCTACCTGATACCAGGACGACCAGCATTTACAAGCGGGCAAGTTATGGGTCGCTCCAGTTCGCTATGAACAAGCAGTCGTTACAACCCTTTTTGAAGTTGAAGTTGAAGAAGGATAACTCCAGTGGGGAAGTCTAGGCAGGAGACTCCAATAGTTACTCGATTGGGACATTACAATGGGGTTACTCCAGTACTGTTACTCCAATGGCGTTCTTCCGTGGTGTTTTCCAGGAGCGTTCTCCAGTAGTGTTCTCCAGGGGCGTACTTCGCAGTGGGGGCTCTGGTGGTGTTCTCCAGTGGCGTTCTTCATAGGGGCGTTCTCCGCAGTGGGGGCTCTAGTGGTGTTCTCCAGTGGTGTTCTCCAGTGGTGTTCTCCAGTGGCGTTCTCCGCAGTGGTGTTCTGCAGGGGCGTTCTATCCGCAGTGGGGGGGTTCTTCATAGGGGCGTTCTCCGCAGTGGGGGCTCTAGTGGTGTTCTCCAGTGGTGTTCGCCAGTGGTGTTCCACAGGGGTGTTCTCCGCAGTGGTGTTCTCCAGGAGCGTTCTATCCGCAGTGGGGGCTCTACCGCTGGCTGCGCCACTGGCTGCCGCCGCAGGGTTGTTGACCGTATTGTGGGGCCCGTAATTGAAGAAAGAGAGGAGAGGCGAGAGGAATTTGGGTCGCCGAGCGCCACGCCACGCCACTCCACGCCGCGCCGCGCGCTGCCGGCAAGGCATCCGGGTATTGCAGGGCACAAGCTCGGCTCGCCGTGAGCCGGTGTGCCCGGGCTGCGGGCTGCGGGGCTCCGTGGGACTGGCAGGGCGAGGTCGCGGAGCGGAGGGGGCGGAGCGAACAGCGTGATTTTGTTATTATTGCGAACGCCATGGCAAAACCCTTCCAGCGCGCAGCAGAAAACCTCGTTTCTATAGAATTCAATAGCGAGGTTTACCGCATCTACATCTATATATTCACGAAACGGCAACAGACATGTAGATGCGGTAAACCTCACTCTTGAGTTGTCGCGCCGCGAGCATAGATAGGTGCTCTGTTGTTTTGAAAATTGTGTGCATTTTCGTGAACCTGCGACGAAGTTTGAAGAGTTTTGTCATATTCGCCAAAATAAGCACATTTTAGGAATACACTTTTAGAAATTTTTTTCGGTTTGCCGAGCGCGCGTTTCTTTCTCTCTCTCTCTGCTCTTCTGCGCGCCAAATGCCACGCAGCCGAGCCAGCAGAGCGTTCGAATGGTCGATGGCCGTCGATTGGCGGGACGATTCTGCTGCCGGCGAGGTGTATAGCAGCAGCGCGTTGCTGAGCCGTGCTGAGCCGTGCTGAGCGGTGCTGCGTCAGGAAGCTCGGGTTAATCTCGATGAGTCATCCCCCCGGAACCGCGTGCTGTGGCGTTAAAAGCTTCTCACTGCATTAAATCAAGACGACAACTTTGCTCGCGAGACCGCCGGCGGGAGCGCATTTCTGATGGAAACTATACAGCTCTCTCCTTGTTTTGTGCTGTTATTTTGTTTCTTTTCTGATCAATTTTCTGTTTGGTCCGTGTAGCTGTGGCCTGGCCCCCCGCGAGCAAGCTCGCGCCATTGTCGGGGAGTGTGCAGCCGCCGGCAAAAGCTAGCTGTTTCAGCGTTGGACCTGTGTACATAAAAGGGTGGGA
>NW_026267224.1:407685-410605 GCF_000697945.3 Frankliniella occidentalis
GGGGGGGGGGTGGAGGGGGAGATAGACGCGGTGCCCAAGCAAGCACACCCACTAGGACTTCCGCTTGATAACTCGTGTATCTCCCCGGCCGGCAGGGCACCCCGCTGCGCCCAGAGGCCGGGCCACGGCCTCCCACAGCGATACATGCACTAAAAAACTACGACTAAGTTCAACACGGCGCAGCGGCGTAGTAGTGTGAAACTTTGAAACGACTGGTGGTATAAAGCGTCTCTCTCTATCTATCTCTCTCTCCTCTTAAAAGCGGATAAAATGCCTAGTAAAACTACGTCGGCTCAAGTTCAACATCTTGTCTTTAACGTCGCAGAGTATATTGCTCTGCACGGGCAAAAACACAAGTTTACGCGGTTTTCAAAACCCAGCCTGCTCCCACTACTTGTAAGCGATTTATTTAAGCGAATTTAGGAAATGTCCCTCTTTGCTTCTTAGGTGGTGCATGCCTCTTGTACTCCTGCAACAGTGGAAATGTTTTACTCTTGTAAGAGTGGCACTGTTTTATTCTACTTGTTGCATTTAGAGTCAGAAAATGTGTGCGTTTTTTGCTTCTGTCTGTCTGTCGGTCTCGATAGCCCCCCCCCCCCCTCGCTTCCCTCATGTTTTTCGCCCTTTACTCGTTTCTTTATCTAGGGCACGCGGAGTCCGGCTGGGTCGACTCTGTTCTCGAGAAGTCAATAATCAGTGTGTCAGTGGCTGCTCGCGCCGCATGGGCACTCCTCGCGCTCCGCTGTTCTCCTTTTATTCTCTCTCTCTCTCTCTCTCTCTCTCTCTCTCTCTCTCTCTCTCTCTCTCTCTCTCTCTCTCTAGTGAGTGAACGAAGTGGCGTACACCACGATTTATATGCGAGTAAGAGAGAGAGAGAGATAGTGAGTACTTGTTCAGCGACTACACCGCCGCTATCTACTTCGCACAGTAGTGAGGTGCAAAGTTGTTGTTATTGTGGCTCTCAAACGAGTCGAGTGATGTTTCCGTTTCATGGTTGACAGTTCCGAAAAATCGTTTCAGTCGTGTGTGTGACTGATGATTCATTCAACCGAACTTGGCGACCTCCGCCGCTTGTATGCAATTCTCTTATGGGGAGGAGGAGAGGGAGTGGGGGAGGGGGGGAGGAGGAGGGGGTTGAAGCCGACTGCCATGGGACCGCTCGGACTGGTCGCCGTGGGCCAAGTAAAGACATGGGCTGAGTGAGTCAAACTGGATGACACATCGGGCGGGGCGGGGCGAGGCGGGGCACCTTGGTATGCAATGTGCCGCCTCCGGCCCCCTCTACATATGTCCCCCACCCCCGACTCTGCCAAACAGAGAGCCGTGTGTACACGTCACTTCAAGTGTGCTACCGGCAAATACGTCCAAATGTTTGCTGGGCTGTCTGTACTACTCCTACACATACTGCAAACCGTACTTGTACGTTCTGAGAAGCCCTGAGGGCTGTAAAACATTTCTTGCGTGTGTGGTGGGGGTTGTTCTTCAAGTGCTTCTTCCAGAGAAGCATCGACAGTGCGAACCGCGCCTCTGCTGCTGCAAGTGCTCACCTGCAAAGCCAACGGCGCATAATGGGACACACCCCCACAGTTTGCAAAGTGTGGGACCGCAGAGACGTTCCCACTGCAGGATTTACAGAGTGTGGAACACTGGAGTATGTCGTTCGGCTGAGCTCCGCATGGGGTACCCGAAATGACAGTGTACGGCACTGTAATTCCTGCGTTGTGAATCCGAAAGTGTGCTGCGCGCTTGCTGGCTTTATATGGTGGGGGAGGAGAAGAGGGAGGGGGGGGGGTCTTTTGTTCGGCCAGAAACACATCATACTGAGCAAGGTGTATTCGCTATCCGAGGCCAGACCATCCCGACGCGCCCAATAGGTCGACGTTTGGAGAAGCAGGGAACACGAAGAAGTGGAGATCTGAGACTTCTACTCTTATTGGAATGTGGCGTACTGTATTCGAGAGAAGTGTGGCGTTCACCGATAAAAACTGTTATCAATACTGCTATATAAAGGCGAGAAGGATTTTTACACTGCTGCTCACCAGTCCGGGAAAATGAAATGCAAATGACAAATATGGCACTCACTCGGTGACCTTGGAACCTTATTTGGTAAAATTTTACCGCCTCTTTGGTGAATTACGCCTCCTTTTCTCGGAGTATAAACCCCATAGACTCCGCTCCTCATGGCCTCGGCTCCGCCGCCAGGGGCCCCGCCCTGCGATATGGGTCCATGAGTCCTTTATGGCGCCCGTTTATGGCAGTCGGTGGCGGGCCGGTCGGTGTTTGGGACGGTTTCGGCCGCGGATGAGGAGGAGGAGGAAGAGGAGTCGTTACATGGAGCAGCACCCGTGAAAAATAAGATCTTTCTGTTAATTTACCATAATTTGTTTGTAATTTGTCATATAGAAAGATATGTCGTTAATTCCCGACAAACCACTTTTATTTTGACTGTCGAAGAAAGTCGATACACGGTGTCAAAAGAATTTTTTCCAAATTCTTATTTGTAAATCCTAAGTCTATACACCTTCACGGAAAGTTTTGCCTCAAAAAACCTACACATGTATTTTTCACAGTGAGATCGCACGGCATTCAGCCGTGTGGTGTGTCTGTGTGTGTGTGCGCGCGCGCATGTGTATGAGTGTGAGTGAGAGAGGGAGACGAGACGAATGGCGACGGGCAAGAGCGACAGGGATGGCCGACCTGAAACGACTTGCCACTTCTACGTCGTCTCACTCTCGAAACGCTTGCTTTCATAAAATTTTCATCCACAATGGGTCACAAAAATGCTTGTTTTTTGTTCATCTCCCCCGCGCCCTTCATTTATTTATTTTTTGCGACCGCGGAGCGAACCGAGCGCGAAACGGCAGAGCTATAATGAATGGCGTTATATGACCCTTTTTAATGCCTTTTCTATGACGCCGTC
>NW_026267224.1:411633-415560 GCF_000697945.3 Frankliniella occidentalis
CCCCATCCCCACAGGACCACACCACCGCGGTGTCACCCGCGCTCTGCACTGGAGCCCTGCGGCCGCGGAGTGCGTCGCCGCGCCTTCTTGGCGGGCGGCGGTCGGGCATCGTGGGTTGAACCTGTGGGGACGTTAGGAGAGTATATATTAGTTCGTCGCGGAGAGTATTTGAATCTGAGCGAGCGTCTTTATGCTGCCCTGCTCGGCCCGACTGTGCGTTCCTCCGTAAGTCTGTTCGTCTGTTGGTTCGTCTGTCTGCCATGGTGTGCCGACGCGGCCGCTCTTCTGGCTGTGACCTTGCTGTGCCTCGCTGCATCCATCAACCAATTGAGTTGACGAGACCCTTGATTCGCGTACGCCGTGGCGGGGTGAGGTGGGGCGAGGCGGGGCGGGGCGGCCGCCGGCCCCTCACTCAAGGGGGCCCCCCGAGAACACCATAAGGTCTGGCCGGCTGAGTCCAGCGAGCGAGCCTGCGGGGCCGCGAGATGGGCTCAAGTGTGTGACTTGAGCCCCCCCCCTCCTCCGCGCGACAAACCGCCAGACGGGCTCAAGTGTGTGACTTGAGCCCCCCCCCCCCCCCCACGCGACAACCGCCAGACGAAACGACACTGCAGCAGCCGCAGAACAATGGGGGCGAGTCGTGCTCACGCAGAAAAAAAAAGAATTAGCTACATTAGCTAATGCATTTGCTAATATGGCCTTAGATTAGAATATTAGCTTTATTAGCTTATTCCCAGCTAAGAAAGCTAAAATATTAGCTTTCACAGGTAGTTGCTTTATTTTCTGTCATGGCTGTCATGGCTAATTTATTAGTTCTCCTAGCTAATTCTTAGCCAGAAGAGCTAATAATTTTAATCTAAGGCCATATTAGCGAATGCATTAGCTAAGTTAGCTAATTATTTTTATTTTTTTCGTGCGGAGCCCTCGGGGGAGTCCCCGAAGAGGTGCTGAGCAGCAGCGGAGACTTTGAAGTAATAAAACTACAGGAAAACCCGCTTGCAATAGATGGGGGCGTCACAGTAAGCTAGGTCAGGGACGGACTGTCCCGCGGAGCCCATGTTTTGGTTGCATCGCGCCATCGCGCCCCGCCGTCTCTGCAGGCGACGGATTCGCAGAAATGAATCTTGCGTGCATGTGTCTCCGGTGGGTGGGGACCTTCTGCGAGCGGTTTGTGCAGCCTTTGGTCTTTTGGGTTTGAAAAGGGGTAGGGACGAGGAAGGGGGTGGGAGGGGGAAGGGGGCAGGACTTCTTGTGACGCAAAAGCCGTTTGGACTGGTCTTAAGAGTCCCCGCCGGACTCGACGGCGCCGCGGCGGCCCGGGAATCCCAGCGCTGGAGTTGCGTACATCACGGATACTCTTGCGCTCTCTCTCCCTCATTCTCTCTCTCTCTCTCTCTCCCCCCCCCCCTCTCCCTCTCTCCCTCTCCTGCTCCCTCTCTGAGTCCCTGCCGGTATTGCCGGTGTCCCATAGCAGGGGACACACGCGTCACTCAAGAAAAGAGAAACAGACCCCCCCCCCCAAAAAAAAAGAAACCACAACAACAACAGCACAATCAATTACACGACTAGGGAAAGGGGGGGGGGGTCCACGTCGTGCACGCTTCCAGGTAGCGTGTGCGCCGCATGCAGGATGGATGATGGTCTATACGGGAGGGCACGGGACCGCATGGGCCCGGCCGCCGTAGTGAGCGACGATAGGCAACCCGTCCGCACGCGTGCGTGCAGCACGGGCCGGGTTGCCTACTCGCACGGGGCCGTGGGTGGGCCGGATGCGATTGAAGGGCAAACCGCACAGTCTACTCGGAGGGAAACGATAATCTGTATGGCTAAACCAATAGGTAAATGAGAAATCATTTAGGTGTGTTTAGCTACGTTGCTAAATTTTTAGCTACGTTGCTAAATTTTTAGCTACACGCCTAAATTTTTAGCTGTCCATTTTTGCGATCTAGCCAAATTTTTAGCTGCAAATCATATCCAAGTAATTAGTTATCTAATATTTAGCCATATAGCCAATCTTTTTCCCGTGTAATTTGAAACTATCTGCTGGATTTGCCTCTGCGCCACTTTTTGTTTTGTTTTTTTGCTGCCTTTTGTTATGATTCTCTGCTGCGAGTGCGTGTCCGTCCTCACGCCCGGCCTGGCCCGCTGCATGAGCCGCACAATGGTACCGCCTGCCAGGCGTATTCATCGCGCTGCATCGGGCGGGGCGGGGCGGGGCGGGCTACAGTGAGGCGAGAAAGCTGGTCCGGGATGGGGTTCAATGAGGCCGCTGGCGGGGTGAGGCGGAGCGGGGGGGCTTCGTGACTCGCGATGGCGCAGAAGGTCCGCCGCTGCTGCTGCTGCTGCTGCTGCTGCTGCAGCTGCTGGGCCAGCCCCATGAGACTCTGGCCTCCCCATGGCTTCCCCATGGCGGCGGCATGTCGTCATGTTAGACGATCAAGGCCACGGACGACGGTGTAGGCCGCCTGTGTGCTGCGGGTGCGACAGACGAGTTTGTATGAACGTTCTCGAAAGCGCCGTCAAAAATACTCTCCTCCTTCTCGTCTCTTTTAATGTATTTTCTCCTGGAAACTTTTCTCCTCGGTGCGGCTGGGTCTCACCCGACTTGAAACCCGAGGCGTTTTGCGTCACCGAGGTGGTTGACACCTTGGTCCATTATGCAGATCAGGTGCATGGGAGTTTATGGAGGTGCGCAAGTGCTACACTGTGCTACATGTCATGGTTGCAAATGTGTGTCCTGCTTGGGGGGTGCTCTTTAGGCACTGCCCCCATTCTGCAGATCCGGGTGACTGCCCCTACTATGCAGGGCACCACCTGCCACCTTCGATTTACAGTGTGTGCAATGTCAAGACGATGCGCCACACCTGCGCGCCGGCGCCGCCCGACCTCCCTCCCCAAAAGAATCACCTGCTGTTTCCACACCAAACACCGAGAGATCAGCTGGCTCGCTGTGACGTCGATGTGACGATAACAACAAAGTAGTCACGCGGCGAGTTTGTGTGAGTGTGCGCGCGCAGGGGGCGTTCCGAGAACCAGGTGTGTGACGTCACGAAGGTAGCGGCTATAGCCTCGCCGCGCCTTCTCGCCTGTTTTAGGGGGAATAACCACACGGCACATCACAGGAGCCTCTGGCACACTGCTGTACAACACATGTGTGTGTACTTAAACACACCTGTTTGTGTGAACCAGCTGCGCGCACGGTTCACTTCTCCGCTCTGTTGTTTTGTAGCAGCGCATGCAGGTGTGCGGTAGGGCATGCCCGTCATCACTACGGACTGACTGTGCACACTTTTTTTTCTCTAGTAAAATGTCAACTTTTTTTCTCTCGCCTATAGCACAGAATCGACTTTTTCTCTTTAGACTAGTAAAAGAGTACTCGAATCATAGTCGTGTACACACACGCACACGGTTGTTTCTGGGTGCGGGCGCCCTCTACTCTGCCGTGACACACATACGCGCTGCGTGTGCGACACACAGACGAGGCGGTGGTGGTGCACTCCCCGTGCAGTGCGGGAGTTGAGGGGGGAGGGAGGACGCTGCCGTAGTTCGGCCCAATCGATCCGCGCGCAATGTACCTCTCTCTCTTGCCCTCCCCCGTCGTCCCCTCGCAGGGGCACTGCCCCCCTCCCCGCGTCCCCCCGCCTCTCCCGAGGAGGAGCCCGCGGGGGACGCGCGAGGGGTGTGCGCGCGCGCACGCGCAGCATCTCCACGGCGGCGGCGACGGCGAGGACTTTGCCAATTTGTCGCGTCGGACGCGCGCCTGTGCGCAAGTTATTATATGACGAATGGCGACGCGGACGCCGCCCTACTCCGTGTAGCGGGTGCGAGTAGCAAAGCTAGCGCGCGGCGCCGTCACTGTCACAACCCCTAGTAATTTATTCAGGAGGTAGAGGAAAGCTGAGAGAGGGAGGGAGGGAGGGAGGGAGG
>NW_026267224.1:416670-417562 GCF_000697945.3 Frankliniella occidentalis
CCCCCGCGGCCCCCGGCCGCCCCCGCGCCCCGCCGCGCCCCGCCATGCCCAGAGTTGAGAGTAAAAGCTCAACGCCAATCGCCAGAAATCATCTGCTTTCACGTTAGCGTTAGCGTTAACGTTTTTTTATTTTCTAATTTTCCTAAAATATTTTTCTTACTCCAGTAAAAGTTGCGATTTTCTCCCGAGAATTTCCGCCTTTTGAATGCCTTGTCTGTGTCGATGTGTGTGTGTTTTAGAGCTCGTCTCTACAGCCCTGTTCTCTTCTCTGTCTGTTGCAGGCGCGCTGCCCAGCCACGAGCTGGATGCCTCTCCGCGCATGTTGAAGGCGATGGTAGCCGGGCAGTCGGCCAAACCAAACCAGGATAATGACATGTATTGCTCGCAGTATGCCGAGTACTACACGGAGTACTACCCCCACCCCCACCACATGGCCCCGCCCCTGGGGCCCCCGCAGCCCCCCCAGTCCCCCCAGCAGCCCCAGCAGCAGCCGTCCCCCCAGCCGCAGCCTCAGCCGGCGGCGCCCAGCGGCCAGGGGCAGCAGCAGCCACCCCAGCCCGCCGGCCCGCCAGGCCCGGACCTCTGCCCGGCGCACGCCCAGATCTACACACACCACGGCGAGTACGGTGAGTAACGTACCGGCGACCACGTCAGATTGCTGTTGTTGCGTTGATGAGGGATCGTGCTCAGACCAGGTGATTTTATGGGGAATCCAAATATTATATTGTTCCAAAAGGACCAAACCCCCGACTCTGTGATGTTTTTACCACCCGTCATAGGGTGTCAGTGTCTGGACTCAGTGACTGTCCTGGATCTTTAAGGCCTTCATAATTGGCTGAGCGATTAGCGAAGCCCATAACTCCACTGACCGGAAAAGTTTCATTCTGTTTGT
>NW_026267224.1:423242-423860 GCF_000697945.3 Frankliniella occidentalis
TTTCAATTTTTCTGGAAATAATTCAGTTTATTTTCCATTTTTCCCGGGAAAGAAATTTCGGATTTAAAAATCCCTACCTACGGCCGGAGGACAACCCCGTGGAGCATACTGTACCGAATGCACGCGTGCGGGCTGGTTGCCTACTCGCACGGCGCCATGCCAGGCAAACGGCAAAACCCGCCTGCCCGCCCGTCCCGCGCACGACTGCAGAACCCCTCGACGTTTCACACAGCCCTGCTGGTGCTGGGTGTGTGACCTTTGATGTACTTTGGCGCGGCCGAAGAGCTCGCGCGAATGGAGTCGGTCGCGTCGGACGTGCTAAAATGTACCGGCCGTAAATTAGAGGGGTAATTTCAACTTTTCCTTTCTAAAGCGCATCCATTAACGTTAGCACGTATGCCCTGCTCAGCAAGAGTGCTGCGCTAAAGGCGCCGGGCCCTCCTGGCCGACCCCGAGCCGCCGCCAGCCTTCAAAAGTGATTTCTGGACGTGCTTGCTCTAAGTACACGCTGTCGGCGGGCGCGCGGGGTGGGTGCGCCGCTGCGGCACAAATTGGAAGCGGGCGAGAAAGCTCACGGAAGCACCTTGAATTGTCGTCTGCTCCTCGTTGGGGGGGGGG
>NW_026267224.1:423910-427702 GCF_000697945.3 Frankliniella occidentalis
GTTTTGTATCATAAAAAGACAGATCGAGTTCGAAGATGAGCACTCTAGCTCAAAAATTGACTTTTTAAAAAATTAATAACCACAGGTAACAAACTATTATAATTTTTCAAATATCTTTTTATGGTCTTCTGTAGGGCAACTCGTGAAAGTAGAACCCTTTGGGCGAAAATTTCGTCCGTTTTGCTCTATCTTGTACCGTTTCGACGCTATGGGGCATTTCTTGGCGAAAAAATCGTGAAAAAGACAAAATGGTCCATTAAATCGTAAAAAAGGCTTCATGTCAGAGAATTGTAAAGGGAGTTATACTTAAACCACACAATATGGGTCGAACCACACCCTCTTTTAGGGTTAAGGGTCCCTAGATTATCTAGTATCTCTAAAACGTAGATTTTTACATAACAATAAGACAAAATTCGAACTTTTAATGAAAACCGTTACCGTACAGTAAAAGTGTAATCTCCCTTATTTTAGAGTAATAAGACCCCGACAAATAGTTCGACAATGTCAAATTTTGGGCTCGAAAGGCCCTTTTCCCCTATACCCTCTCCGTAATTCGTCTCGGGTGTCAGCGCCGCAGGCCTAGCTATATGTGCGCCAGGCGCGTCGCAGCGCAACAGTGTTTCGTGAGATATCGCGAAGCCTGTTACGCGAGACGTGGTCTGGCGTACATATAGCTAGTATTTAAATTCGTCCCCACCCCCGTCCCTCTAAAGTCACATGGTGTGTGCACAGTCCAGATGTGGTGTTCATGATAATTTAAGTCAAAGACAATTCGGCATCATCGCGCACATAGTTTCTACTCGAGTAAACCTGAGCCCCCTTTTCACCGCGATTTTTATTTTTGCTTGTGCCTTTCTTTTTACCATACACTTTAGCAGTATGATTGTCGTGTTTGTTGCGAAAGCGTTTTCACTCGACCCACACTGCTTGCGGGCCGCCGCATGAGCCGAATCTGGCGGCTTTGGCGTCGTGGCGTGGCGTGTCCGGCTCGTGGGTCCGAGAGCTCGCGCGCGTTTCTCTCGCTGTCGTGTCTATCTCCGCCTTCCAGCCCGCCCCGCCCCGCCCCGCTGCTCTACGGTCCGCTATATAGAACACAAAGAGGTGTGCGATTCGCGGCGCGGCGGGGCGGGGCGACTGAGTGGAGGGTCGGCTGCGGAGAGCAGAGCAGGGAGAGGTCTTTGAGAGTAAAATGAGACGTGGGAGAGCAGGAAACACCAACCACTAGCACCACCGGCGGCGACCATAGATAGGGCTCTCCTCCCCCTCGAGGTCCCTCGCCGTCGACGACCCGCCCGGCCGCCCGGGCCCGCCCCTCATCCCCTATTCAGGACGGCGCCAGTCATGGTGTGTTATTGAGCAGTGCTAACGTGCACTGCAAAAAATTAGAGTCTGATACAGAACGATCTACAGCGTTACTGTAGATGCCGCTCTTAGTCACTGCACCTAGGGTACAGAGCGCGTAGTACAGTGTTGCTGTAGCACCGGAAAGCCCAGGATTTACACGGTACAGTGTACGAATACGGCTCCACTGTAGACAGTTTTGTCCGCGCTTTTGCCTTACAGTGGTCCTGTACATTGCTCCCTGTACCAAATTTTAACCATTAAAACTACATCGATGCTGTTATTCGAATAACAGAAGTTCCTGGAAAATAATTAGCAGGACGATCTGTAGTTTTCCTGTCATAATTTTTTGCAGTGTGCGGCTAGGCATTTCAATTCTCCGTTGAAGTATCTTCAAGAATTTTTTTTTCAATTTTCTCCTGAAAAGCTTATATTTTCCTCGATTTTTATGGAAATGTTTCATTTTTAAAAATGGAAATTTCCAAATTTTTTTCGGGAAAATTTTTGAATTCTTACGAAAAATCTTTTGGGTGTTCAAAATCTCTCTCGAGGCCGTCGTCGTCGTCGTCCTCGTGGCTGCCCTGGGCCCGCGTCTCTCATTGCGTATTCAGGACGGCGCCAATCATGGGGTTATTGAGTAGTGCTAACCGGGGCGGGGCGGGGTGGGGCGGGCGGAGCACATTGAATCGCGCGCGCTCAGTGCCGCACCCCGGCCGGACACAATGTGGCTAATCTGCCGGAGACATGTCATGTGTGTAGGCGCCGGGCACGCCGCGCCGGACGCGGTATGGGGCCCTCCCCGCCTGTCAGTCAGTCAGTCAGTCAGGCCTCCCCTCACCCTCGCCCCCCCCCCCCCTATGACCCTCCGACTCTAACCGCCCGTGAAAACAATGCGTGTGATTAATTGTTATTGTTATATTTTCTCAAGGTCGCGCGAGGGTGCCCCTTCTCTTTTTGTTGCGGAGGGGTTGGGGAGAGGAGGACTCTGGGTCCAGCGAACGCCCCCTCCTCCCTCCTCCCCCTCCGCTGCATGTCCGGTTGGAGTCCGCTCCGATAGCCCCCCCACCCCTCCCTCCCCTCCCTCTCACCCCAGCGTCCATTACGTAAGACTTTGACCGTTTGACCCAGTTTGCCTATCGACGCGTATCGATATCGTATTTGTTGTTATTGGTCGCGCTATCGTCTGCAGCGAGAGGTCGTTCCCCTCCCCCCACGGCCGGACCGACCAGAGAGAGACGATTCAATTAAAGGTTATCGCATCGCCGAGCTTTGAACTGCTGGCCATTTCATTTGTTATTCAAAAGAAAAGAAAAAAACATTTAAAAAAATTAAATCAAAAGAACACCAGTCGAATTCTGTGCTCTGCTTCCGTCGGTGGAAACATACCCCGATCTATCAGCGAGAAAAAATCCCCAGGGGAGGATTAGTAGCGCGGATTACCCAGTCCGCCACAGTAGTACAGCACAGCATGCACCGCATGATATCGCAATAATCCGAATCACTTTGTGGTTGGTCTGCGCCATATCAGAAACAACAAAAAAATTCGATACTTTATTATTTTCTTTGTAAAAACCAATCGCGCGGATATCTCTCCCGTGCACCATACCCTACGTCAGGCGGTCGTCAATTTTTTTTCCCCCTCGCGCACGGGGACCTCCCGTGTGTATGACGCATTTGGGTATTCTCGCCCACCTGCCGCGGCCCGGGCCGGGCGGGCACGGGGCACGTCCGCGGGACAGTCGCGGCCGCGCGAGCTGCTCGTGGACACGCCCCGAGATAAGCTGCCCAGCGCCCCGCGCGGTCCTCGCCGCGAGCGGGCTGCTGCTGCAAGCCGACCGAGATCGTGTGGAACGTGTAGCCAGTGGTGGTGGTGCTGCTGCTGCTGCTGCGGGAGACGAGAGGTCGGCGGCGGTGGGGCGAGGTGGGGCGGTGCGGGGTGGGGCGTGTCGTGGTGGGGTGTTCAGAGGAAGGATATCCAGGCCACCGCGTCTGGGCCCCCTTAAAACTAATTGGCGGAAATATTGGCGACCCGAGATCCCTCCCCCGCCGCCGCCGCCGCCAAACAGCGCGCGCTCTTTTCCTCAACGACGACGATGACGACGCCGCAAGGATCACTCGAGACCTCACTCGATGGGTTGCCAACCTCTCTCGTCGTTGCGCAGTTGAGAGGCGCCGCCGCCGCGCGCACCAACCACTCGGGATGGCGAGAGGGCCAATTTTGCACCTCGCGCTCATGGATAGAGTCGTCGTCATCGAGTGAGTGTCTTTGGAAAACGCAATTATCTATGTACCTGGTTGAGGTACAAAAGTACACCCAAAAAAACCTGTTCGCGGAGTGAGTACATTTTACTCGGTCTGAGTGCATTTTGGAAAAGCTGTGTGGTTTGTACCTTGGTGGCGTCCTGGCGATGACAGCTCGGGACCCGCAAGGGGTTAGGGGACAGGGGGGGG
>NW_026267224.1:435627-439476 GCF_000697945.3 Frankliniella occidentalis
CCCTCCTCTCGCCTCGACGACTGCTCGAGTCGTGTATGTCTGCCCACACCCCCTTCCCTCTCCTCCCCAAATGTCTGTGGCGCCTTGTCGGATTGCTTTTGCGTGTTCCGCTCGGCCCCCCTGCACGGCCTCCTCTTGGACGACCCTTCTCCCACTCCTCTCCCCCTGTCGACCACCGCCCGTGTGCTGCTGGGCCTGGGCGCGTTAACTGAACCTACCCCTACACTGCCAGCACACGGGGTTGCAGCAGAAGGTCCGCGTCGCTGATCTCATCTCCGCACACGAAAAAGTGCCAGCTGGCTGACTCACGCCTTGCACTTTCGTAGAGTGTACCGCATGCACGTGTGCGGGCGGGTTGCCTACTCGCACGGGGCCACAAGGAGCCGTGGGCAGCAGCGGGTATAGGCAAACCCGCTCGCAACCCGCGCATGCGGTACAGTATAGCTCTACGAAAGTGCGTGGCGTGAATCAGCCACCTGGTACATCGCAATATTTGGGCATACCGACCGGTGTGTCTGGGCAGCGCCCGCCGGGGAGGTAGGCAGCCCATCCTGCTCGCACGCGCGGCGGGCCGGCTTCCCCCCCTCCCGCCCTCCCTCTCTCTCCGCGGCCCGCTGTTGTGTTATCTCCGCCGGTGCCACCATGGTGCCACGTCGGTGCTGCCGGGCTCGGGGCCCCTCTCTCCCGCCACCTCGGACGCGACACGTGGCCCAACTGATTCGCGACGCGGTGGTGGCGGTTGTGGTGGTGGCGGTTGTGGTGGTGAACGTGATGATGGTACCCGGCAACGCCCCCTATCTGAGCAGCGGCGCTGCGGGGTTGGGGCGCTCGTGGGGGGCGGGGGAGCTAGCAGGGCACGCGCAGGGCCTGGTGGGCTAGGGCCAGGAGCCAGCGCGGGGCCTCTTAGGGCCAGGATCGCGGGGCCGCGGCGGCCGCGGGGCTGCAGCTGCTCGTTGCAGCCGGTGCCGGTCTGCTGCGCCGCCGCCGCCGTGCTAACGTGGCAGCTCGGCTGCTCTGAGCCGTGCCGCTCGGACGATACGGCCCCGGGCCGCCCCCCGGGCCTAGCAGGCCTAGCTCTGCACCACAACGGCGTAACGCCACGGGGGCCCAGCCAGTCGCTAACACCGTCTCGCGACAGGTGCCCGCCAGGCCCGGCCCGGCCTGCCGTTGATACCCGCGCCCCGCGCGACCTCGCGATCCGTGTGTGTCTGTGTGTGCGTGTGCGTGTGCGTCGCCGGTCCCCAGGACCGGCTGGCACCTCGCCACGGGTCAGTGCTGCTCGTACCCGGACGGCCTCCCCGGCCGGCCGGTGGACCCCGAGCATGGCGGAGGCGACTGGCGGCACCGGGAGCTGGCCTACGGCGTCACCCTCCCGCCCGACGAGAAGCACCCCGTCAAGAAGAAGCACTCGCTCCTCAGGCGGCGCCACAAGAACAAGGCGCGGCGGCCGTGCCGCCCGGTCAGCGCCGCCCTGGCGCTCGCCTTGGTGACGTGCGAGCAGCCCGACGACGTCACGAGCCAGCCCGGCGCGCCCGCGGTCCACGGTGGCACGTCAGCCCCGCAGGTGGACGCGGCCCGGCCCTGCGCCCCCCGCCCCGACGCTCCGCAGCCCCAGCCCGACGGGCGTCCGGTTGATGCACCCCTCACTGCTCACGCCTTCCAGGCGAACAACGCCCCCCTCAGCAATGGGCATCGGATCGATACACGCCCGGATGTCGTCCCGCAGGCCGACGCCCTCGAGGGAGGCGTGGACCAGATCGACGCACCCTTTGCTCACGCCCGCGAGGCAGATTACGACGCCCTCCATCAGATTGGCGCCCAGCAGGTGGAGCTCGTCGCCCCAACCAACGAGTGCCAGATTGATGCACCTCTTACTGAAGCTCCCGAGGCGAACGTCCACCCGACCGACCGTACCGACACGCCCTCACCCCCAGCTGACGTGCACCACCGTGATGACGCCTACAAGGCGAACGTCGTTTTAACTGACGTGCATCAAAGTGATGCACCCCTTGATGACGCCCACAAGGTGGGCGCCGATCTAACTGATGTTCACCAGAGTGACCCACTCCGTGATGACGCCCCCCAGGCGGATGTCGTTCTAACTGACGCGCACCAGAGTGATGCACCCCTTAATGTTGCACTACAGGGGGACGTCGTTCTTGCTGACGTGCTCCAGAGTGATGCACCTCTTGATGACGCCCTACAGGGGGACGTCGTTCTAACTGACGTGCATGCACCTCTGACCAAAGTTCCCCAGGCCGACGGGGCCCCGCCCCCAGCCGACGCGCTCCACATGGATACACCCAACGATGTCGCCCCCGAGGCCCGCATCCTTCCCAACGGCGTGCACCCACAAGACCCCCCTCCGGAACCTCCGCCCGCCGACGAGCGCGTGCGCCGGGCTCCAGCCGCCCCCCAACTCCAGCAGGCCGCCACCCAGGTTGGCGAGCTCGTCGCCCCCCGGGGACCCTGGGCCGAGGACGCGCCGCGCCCGAATGCCAGCCTTATCGAGGGTCCCGATAACAACACGAAGCCGCACGGTGGCGCAGGGATTGGTGCGGCGGGCCTGAAGGCGGGCCCTGCGGGCGCGGACGTGGGCCCCGGGGGCGCCGTCACCACAGCTGACGCTGACGGCGGGCGGGAGTCGGCGAGCGCGCGGCGAGCAGCTGCTGGGTCGCCCGCCGTGCACACAGCTGTCAGTGTTCTAGAAGAACGGCGCGCGAGCTCGGCCGCGGACGACCTCGAGGAGCACCACGACGACGTCGAGTCGCGGGTCGCGGGAGCAGACACAACCGGAGGCCCCGGGGTGACAGTGATGGCCGACAAACCAGATCCGGGGGAGCAGCTGGACCCGCTGGGGGGCGACGCACCCGCGTCCGCGCCGGCGACGTCGGGTCGAGGCCGTCCAGATGGTGGGGAAGTGTCGGGGGACGGGCTGGAGAACTCCGAGGGCGTCGAAGTGATCACCGAAGTGGAGCCCAGGGGGAAGCCCCGGCGAACAGACGGCAGCGGGGAGTGTGTCGACGTGGCCATCGACGACTTGATCGACGAGGAATACGTCGTCATCAAAATCACTTCGGTACGACGGAATTCGTGAATGCTGGTTGACGATCGTCCTGATGGATTTCGCATCAGCTGTCGCGGAACTAAACGTCTTTTTTCACGAGGGATTTCATTTTTCTGTCGGTGCGGTAGTCATTAATATTTTTGATTTCTTTAGAATGATGTGGTATTCCCCCTGACCGCCTCATAGCTTGGCCGAGGGCGTTCTCGACGTGTTTGTGCATTTTTATTTTTTTTTCTGAAGGAAGAATTTTTTGTCGCTGTGTATTTATTGAAACGCTTGATGTTGTTGCAGGGTCCTGGGCCGGGCTCAAATGCCCAGCAGCAGCACTGGCTGCCGCCGGGCTACCACCAGGGGCCGCCCCAGCACTACAGCCCAGTGACGCCTCCGCTCCAGCCCGGAGTGCCCACTGGAGTGCCCGGGGTGCTGAGCCACGGACCACCGCCCAACCAATCAGGTAAGAGGCCGGCTTTACCCGCACCAATCACAACACCCAACGGTATCTCAATTTCTCATATATATATTTTTCAATTCTGTCCATCCGTTGTTCTTGTTATTGATGTTGTTGCTTGCACATATGTCAAAAAGTATTCTATCTTTCTCCTTTCATTTCTTTTTGTGGAAGAGTTAAAGAATAACTTTAGTGCACCGTTTTCCCCCTACATTGTCTGAAAGGTTTACTTGTAGTAAATTGTTTGCTGTGTGGATAAGGTACTATTTTGTATTTTGTGTGCCACTATCTTAACCTTGCTTAAACTGGAGTTATTAATGTCTATGGGCTAGAG
>NW_026267224.1:439526-441085 GCF_000697945.3 Frankliniella occidentalis
AGCTCGGGACCCGCAAGGGGTTAGGGGACAGGGGGGGGCTGGGGACCGACAGGGACCCGACAGGGACCCGCCACGAGCCGACCGACCGGCTGCTGTGATTGGTCCGGGCGGCTGACCAATGGGGCCGCGGCACGGCAGGGGGTTCCCGTACCGAAATATACAGTATATACACGATGACGCTTTTGTCGGGCCGATCACTGGCTATGGCTGTTCTGTTCAGAGCTGCGTAGGAGAGGACACAACGGTGCGCCGGGCTGGAACAGGTGCGACAAGATTAACTCCAGCCCGCTCCAGCCTCATCTCGACTGTCGTCATCTCAGGGCTGTGTGTCACAGACCGGGAAAGTCAGTCAACTCAGAGATGTTGTTACAGAGTACAGATTCCAGCTCAGACCCTGCCCGTCCTTTCAATTTTCTAAGGAAAGTAATTTTGAGAATTTTTTTCAAGATTTTCTTTTGTAAAAATGTTACTACTTTTCCCCCAAAGTAGTAATGTGCTCCTCATTTTCCTGGAAAAAAATCTTTTCTCTGTTCCCAATTTTTCCGGAGAAAAAATCTGTTTTTCTTTTTCATTTTTTTTTCTGGAAAGATTTTAATGTTTTGCGGAAAAATTACGGGCTTCAAAATACCTTTTGCACAGCCGACGGACGCGGTGCTACGTATATCGTAGGCCAATGTCACTTCGCTCGGGCCGGATGGCCGGATGGCCACACCGCAGCGCACGCTGCCCTGCCCCGTCACACCGCCAGCATAGTGCGTCCGCCCGTCTATCTGTCTGTCTGTCTGTCTGTCTGCCTGTCTGTCCGTCCGTCAGTCCGTCTGCGGGTTTGTTCACGCCGCTCGCGGCACGCCGCCAACAATGAGGCCAATATCCGTAGTACCGACACCCCTCCCTTTCCCCCCCCCCCTCTCTCTCTCTCTCTCTCTCTCTCTCTCTCTCCTCTCTCTCGCCGCTGATTATTCATTGGATCCAGTGGATGAACTCTGAAGGTCACTCGGCAGCGCCGCAAAGAGCGCCGGGCTCGCTGGCTCGCGCGCGCGCCTGCCGCCCACAATGGACCAGTAGAGTGAGACTGCTGTCGCCACTAGTCACGAACGCGCGAAAATTTAAACTTTAAAATAAAATTCAATCAAACATCGCGATAGCGCAATCAGAGCGACTTCTAAGTTTTTCATTCGTGGAAGCAAAGGGCGTTACGTACAGTATACAGAGACGCTCGGCTCGCGGCACTTTTTGGCAATCGCAGAGAGGACACACCTCAAGCACACACATTCTTGGACCATGACCCTGTGTCTGTGTGTGTGAGAGAGAGAGAGAGAGAGAGAGAGAGAGAGAGAGAGAGGGAGGGAGGGAAGAGAGAGAGCTCGAAATATGCAAGAAGACCAGGTTACACTCGGTTGCACTTGTCCCAAGTCAGCTTGTCAGCTGGCAGCGGTAGTGCGCTGGCTGGCTCTGCCGGGCTCTGCGGAGCCCCTGCGCGGTAGGCAGCCATTGGACAGCCCTGTCCGGCGGGCCTGCCTATCCACAGGCGTCCCCGTTCCACCCCGTTTGGAGCGGAG
>NW_026267224.1:441135-443915 GCF_000697945.3 Frankliniella occidentalis
TAGGCGCAGCCAGGCCCGGCGGGGTCGCCGACCCCCGCTTTGGCCCGGCCCCCGGCCCGCCTCAGCGCGGAGAGTGCGGCTGACATGGGCCTCCACGGGCGGGGGGGCCAGCCCCCCACGCCGCGGTCAACTCTTTACCTCGGCCTTGACTCCCGCTCCTCTCGTTCTCTCTCTCTCGCCCTTACTCCCCCCTCTCCCCACCGGTCTCTCTCTCTCTCTCTCCGTTTTCCTCCCACAACCCCTCGCCCTTATCTCACTTAAATCACTCCAAGTTTTGAGAAACACGACCTATTGGCGTGTGTGAAGGGGGCCCCCAAAAATGGCAATGGAAACGAATTGAAACGGAACGCCTTTCAGCGTGGTTTTGAACAGTGTCTGCTCCATCCCCGCAAAGCTCCCTGGCAGTTGTGTAGTGCCCTGCCTGCCGGCCCTGCCACAACGCACAGGAGCGCGGCCCCGCGGCCCAAAGCAGTCTGGTTTGCTATTCAGCAGGTCGGAGCCCTCCCCCCCACCCTCCCTCCTTTACCCCCTCGGGGCGCCACAAGTGCGGACTGGGCGTCCTGATCGGATTTGGCCCCGGCGATAAGCTTATTCAAGCACTGCGGCCCAAGGCACCCTGACTGACTCCACGCAGAAGCCGGCCGCCGCTGGGTGGAGGAGACAACCCTACACAGAGAGAGATAATGAGAGGGAGAGGGGGAGAGAGAGATAGAGAGAGAGAGGCAGGCTTGTCCCTCCCGCACACTCGCGGTGAGATGCTACGCCACTGCTGTGTCAACCAAAGACACTTTATCTCAATTTTCCTCATCCTTTCGTTATTACTTTTTCATCTTTATCACCCGTTTCCTTTTTTTTTGTGTTGTTGCTTCTTTCTTTCTTTTTTCTTTGGTAGGGCGTCAGGGCGATGCGACGTGCCCCACCAAACTGTTTGTTATTGTTATTTTTTTTTATTTGTATCGTCGTTCGCTGGGGCTGCTGGTTTGGGGGCAGCCCGGCATGACAGCCTCTCTCTATTTCCTCTCGCTCCCTGTATCCCTCTCTCTCCCTCCGCTCCTCTCTCTTAAGGGCTATTTTCCTAACCCCGCTCCGCAAGTCTTTTTGCAGCACCCCCCGGCTCGGCTCGATGTCGAGCTCGTCGTCGAGCGGCGGGCGCGCCCTGTCCTGGCGATGACAGCTCGGGACCCGCAAGGGGTTAGGGGACAGGGGGGGCGGGGGACAGGGACCCGACAGGGACCCGCCACGAGCCGACCGACCGGCTGCTGTGATTGGTCCGGGCGGCTGACCAATGGGGCCGCGGCACGGCAGGGGGTTCCCGTACCGAAATATACAGTATATACACGATGACGCTTTTGTCGGGCCGATCACTGGCTATGGCTGTTCTGTTCAGAGCTGCGTAGGAGAGGACACAACGGTGCGCCGGGCTGGAACAGGTGCGACAAGATTAACTCCAGCCCGCTCCAGCCTCATCTCGACTGTCGTCATCTCAGGGCTGTGTGTCACAGACCGGGAAAGTCAGTCAACTCAGAGATGTTGTTACAGAGTACAGATTCCAGCTCAGACCCTGCCCGTCCTTTCAATTTTCTAAGGAAAGTAATTTTGAGAATTTTTTTCAAGATTTTCTTTTGTAAAAATGTTACTACTTTTCCCCCAAAGTAGTAATGTGCTCCTCATTTTCCTGGAAAAAAATCTTTTCTCTGTTCCCAATTTTTCCGGAGAAAAAATCTGTTTTTCTTTTTCATTTTTTTTTCTGGAAAGATTTTAATGTTTTGCGGAAAAATTACGGGCTTCAAAATACCTTTTGCACAGCCGACGGACGCGGTGCTACGTATATCGTAGGCCAATGTCACTTCGCTCGGGCCGGATGGCCGGATGGCCACACCGCAGCGCACGCTGCCCTGCCCCGTCACACCGCCAGCATAGTGCGTCCGCCCGTCTATCTGTCTGTCTGTCTGTCTGTCTGCCTGTCTGTCCGTCCGTCAGTCCGTCTGCGGGTTTGTTCACGCCGCTCGCGGCACGCCGCCAACAATGAGGCCAATATCCGTAGTACCGACACCCCTCCCTTTCCCCCCCCCCCCCCCCCCCCCTCTCTCTCTCTCTCTTGTTTACTTCTCTGAGTTTTCCGTTTTCCTCCGAGTTTTCCACTTTATCTTATTTCCTATTTTGTGCTCTTCTCGCTAACACCAACACCCCTCTCCTGCTACAAAGTAATACGCTGAGTTTCTAAGGAAAACGTCTTTGCGTGCAGGTTTTCATATTGCGTGTCGAAAATTTCGTGTCGCAAAATTTGTCAGCTCGGTTAACTACAAAGCTAACCTAATAGCTACAGAGCTCAATAGTTAGTTACCCCTTATCTTTAGCTCCTACAGCTAATATTTTTCCCATGTGTCTACTTTTGATGTCTACTTTGCAAAGTGTTTCGGTTCTAATCTCCTCTCCTCTTTTCCATTTGCTGCAGGCCCGGTGACCGTCCCCATGGTGGCGCACGCACAGCACGCGCCCCACGGCGGGCCCAGCTCGTCGCCACCCCTGCTGCCCGTCGGCCCCGTCGGCCCCGTCGGCGTGCCCCCGCACGTGCTGCAGCAGGTGCTCGACGAGAGCGGCACCCTGAGGCACGTCATCCTGTCCCCGCACCAGCACCACCACGTCCTCAACCAAACCCACCTGCACTACGTAAGTATTCATCTCGGAATATTTTTTCGTCTTTTCGAGTCGGACGGACCTGCCTCTCGGACCTGCCGCCTGGGGACTACGGATTTTAATTTTTCATAAAAGTAGTTTTG
>NW_026267224.1:452820-460548 GCF_000697945.3 Frankliniella occidentalis
TTTGTAGATATACAAAATTTAGCCTGTTTCGCTGCACCAGTTATATGCTTCATGTGGTTTTTGGGCAGGCTTGGGCTTCCATAAGGACGAGAGAACTCAACGTCAGCACATCAGACTTAAACGCAAGTTGGAACAAAAGCAGACAATGAAGGGAGACTCTATGACTCAGCCTGGTTTAGGTGGGAGCACAGCCCATGGCACACCTCCAGCCTCCCCAAGGAAAGGTAAGCATCCACAAACAAGACAAACAACTAGCCAAATCTATGCTGTAATGCTAAATAGGATTTTTAAATACTTTCTACATTATTTTACTCTAAATAAAGTAACATAATTCAATTACTATTTTATTAATATATGGGTCCTAACATTGATCTAAGTTAACATTCCTTGCGCATGGTGTGGCAGTTGTTTAAAGTATGCATGCCTTTTACTTGGCAGTGTAAAAAAGGGATCAGGAATCTAAATAATTTACTACTTTGTATCATTTATAATCTAATTTCTGCTTGCTTCCCAGATCTTGCCAATGGTCTCCGCACAAGGGTGATCACTGGCAAAGAACGTGGAATGAGCAGTGTTGGAACCTCAGAAGATGGTGAAGAAAGCTCAAGCCTTCAAGATGAAGAAGATGATGTGGAACTAATCACTGAAATGTTGTCTTCCGTCCAACCACCACAGGTACAGGTTAAAATATATGTCTGTCTTATTAAGATTAATGTCCATGTATTTTTTAGACATTCAGAATAATATTTTCTTGATTTTCCAGGTAGCGGAATTGGACTCAACTAGTGCTTTGCTTCACTGGTCATCTCCAGAAGGGTTAATGGAGTTGGGAAGTGATGAGATTCTTGAAACAGACCTAAGATATGAAGTTCTACTTAGTGATAAAGGAAAGGAGGGTCGTTATAAATCCATCTACAATGGTCTCTCCCATTCCTGCAGGTAGACTGAAATTAAATACTGAATACTATTTGTAACAACTAAAGAGAAACCATAATGACAAATGCATTCACTGTTTTTCAGAATCCAAGACCTGCAGCCTGGAAAAGAATACTCTGTATGTCTCCTCGTTCATTTGGATGAACTGAGAGGGCAGGCATCAGAGCCCACAACATTCACCACTCCAGCGTGTCGCCCTGAAGCACCCCAGCCACCTCGATTAATTCAAAAGAACCGTTTTGGACTGCAGCTACGCTGGCAAGCTGCTGTGGATAATGGCGCTCATATCCAACAATACATCTTGGAATGTGATAATGGTACAGGTGTATTTAGTGAAGCTTTCCGTACTAGAGCAAAGCAACATAATTTATCAAGACTTCAGCCTGGCACAGCGTACAGGTTCAGACTGGCTGCTGTTAATGAATGTGGAAGAAGGTAAGTGGTGCACCTTGAGCTGCATGCCGTCTTCTCTCGAAGGATTGAATTTGTTTTCACAATATTCCCAAACTATTGTTCACGTCTTTTTTGTGTGTGTTTGCAGTAATTACTCTGAGATAGTCACATACGTGACAGCAGGGAATGTCCCTTCTCCCCCGAATCCACCAATATTGAGGTCTGCTGCAGTAACCGGTTTGCACTTGGCGTGGACGCGCCGGCAGGGTGATGAAGAGTTTGTCCTTCAGATGGATGACCGTTACTCTAACTACGGCTACATGCCTGTTTACACTGGGCGAGATACCCATCATCTATGTGATGGACTTCGTAGGCACTCTGAATACAGATTTAGGGTATGTCACAGAACTATTTTCTTCAAAATTTACTTATTGCACCTTTGTACCTAACTACATTGTTAAACTGTTTCCTTTTCTTTATAGTTGAAGGCAAATAATGAAGACGGTTCTTCTCGTTGGTCAGAAGAAGTCTGCTACCGAACTCTTCCTGATCGCCCATGTCCACCCTCCAGACCTATTGTAAAAGGAAAAATTCATGCTCATTCCTTCAAGGTCAAATGGGATGCACCCCACGAAAAAGGTGGAGCTGATATCTCCAGTTATACACTAGAACTTGGTACTGACAAAGGTAATGTTTCAGTTCTGTTTTCATATGTTATTTATGCCTGTGTTTTTTGGTTTATTTTTTAAGTTATTATGCTCATTTTTATTTATTTATTTATTTCTAGGAAATTTCCATCAAGTCTACCAAGGGATTCACTCAGAGCATATGTGTGAACGGCTTACACCTGGAACACAGTACATCCTTCGTGTGTGCTGTGTTACTGCTGGAGGAAGAAGTGACTTTTCTGATGTGACCACTGTTACAACAGATGCAGTTTGTCCTGGTCAATGCCAATCTTTCCGCCTGCATGGGAAACCACGAGCTACTTCCTTATCATTGAAATGGAGTAAGTTTTCATTTGACAAGGTATCTGTATGTTTTTATTGAATTTACTCATGATGATAATTAATTTATTTCAATGCTTTATTAAGGTTATCCAAATACTGATGGTGGTGCTCCCTTAAGCCAGTTTGAAATTGAAGTTGCTAATGCTGAGAAGGAAAAAGAAAGACGTCAGGCTTATGTTGGCCGTGAAACAGAGTGTACTGTTCAAGATTTACAGCCTGGGAAATGTTATGTCTTCCATCTGCGTGCCTGTAATAGAGTTGGGGTGAGTACTCATCTTTTCTTTATGCTGATGATAATTATTGTTAATAAAGACCAATTTTTTTCTAATATCTATTCTACAGAGTGAACTAAAATGTTATTCCTGTTTTTTGTTTTCAGCCTGGCCCCTGGTCAGAGCCACTGAAAGTCCAGAGTGGATCTGCACCTCCTGAAATTCCCTTGCCACCTCAAGTTAATGTTTCTCCCCGTTCCCCACCATCTAATGCTGGATCAAACATATCTGTGTTGGTGGCATGGACAGAATCTGCTAGTAATGGCTCTCCAATCACCGAGTATCAGTTGCAAGTTGGAAACCTTCGCCCTACCAGTCCAAGCCCAGCTCGCTCTACAAGTCCTTCTACTCGACCTGTTAGCCCTGCTAGTTCTGTGAGTTCCAATAGCACCACTACCCCTAATATTCCTGCAAGCCCTGTGCGACCACCTCGACCTGCTGTGCCAGCACCCCTTGATGCTGTAGAAATTTTGGACTCTGTTTCTCCCATTGAGCGAAGGAACGCTTATGTTGGCTCATCTACTAGCACAGAAGTAAAGAACCTTCTTCCAGCAACAACATACCACTTCAGAGTTCAGGTAAGTCATGGCAGGCCATAACATTGAGGAGGTGTTTCTGGAAGGCAGTTTAGTACATATATATTTTATTCACATGTTTCTTTCATAAATAGGCTGGAAATAGTGCTGGCTGGAGTGGCTGGTCAGCAGACTCTGTCCTGACAACACCACCTGGTCCGCCTGCTGCACCCACATCTGTACGTGGTGCCTCAACTCCCTATTCAGTTACTCTCACCTGGTCTGCCCCCATCTGCAATGGCTCGCCAATTCTGAGTTATCAGATTGATCTTCCTGATAGAATTATCTCCACTGATGGACCTGATACTCAAATAGTAATTGATCAACTTAAGCCGCAATCACAATATAGGTATGCACACATTTGCTCTCTGGTTTTATTTTGCTTTTGTACTAGAATATGGATTTATTAAGTTGTCTTCTTTCTTTACTAGGATACGTGTGAGAGCTGTGAATGCAGTAGGAACAGGTCCTTATTCACAGTCATATAAATGCACAACCAAACCTCTTCCACCATCTCCTCCAAATGTAGAGTGTGTCACAGTTGGTCATAATCATTTGAAACTGAAATGGGGTGATGGTCGTAATCCAGACTTCACTCAATACATTTTGGAAATGGAAAATCCTCGTAGTAATGTGGATCAGTAAGCATTCTCTCTATTATATTGTGTACTTCTATTTCTTTGGAGTTGGCTTGTCTGGCCTGTAACATGGCTTTAACAATGTTTGCTAATAATTATTATTATTTCTTTGCAGATTCCAAACAGTTTATCAAGGTACAAACCACACCTATAAGGTCAATCGCCTTCAAGAATTGACTGTTTATAGATTCCGAATTGCTGCCTCTAGTGATGCTGGTCAAGGAGATTTCTCTGAAATATATGAGTTTTCTACCTGTATAGCACCTCCATCTTCAGTCAAAGGTAAAAATTAAAAAAAAAAAAAAAGCATAGCTATTTAATGTTTTTGTCACTTTGGTGACATTCTCAAATGTGATCCCTTCAAACATCTCTATTTTTTTTCTTTCTAAAAATGTTAATCTAAATCCTAATTCCCTCCCCACTACAGCACCGAAAGCTATTGAAATCCAGCAGAGAAGCTGTGTGGTTGAATGGCTTCCGTGTAGACCCCTCCCCAATGATCCTGTTGTGTATCAATTACAACTCAGTCGTTTACGAGACCAAGACTACAAAGTGGTTAGTGTGCCTTCCTTAATACAGTTACCCTATTTCTGGTTCTTCTAATGTTCTTTGACATGCTTTAATGCATTGTACTGTGCATTTTGTCAATGCAGGTGTATAGAGGATCTGATACCAAAACAACATTGGAAGACTTGGAACCTGGTGCCGAGTATGATATACGAGTAACGCCTATTAGATGCACATCAAATGGAGATCTTTGTGGTGCCTCATCACCTGCATCATCATTTTCATTACCAGCTGTAGATTTGCCAGAACCTGTTGTCCGTGCTGTTCCTCAACAGGTATGTGTCTCTTCTATCTAATCTCAACTGAGTGAGAACGCTTTCTGTTTTCCTTGCTAGATTACTCTACTTAACAATGTCAGTAGTTCTATACTAGTTATTTAAGTATAAAAATTCATCATCCCTTTTTTATTTTACAGGCTATGCAGCCTACCCCAATGACAGACAAGCAAAAGGCAGCAATAATCCTCAGTATGTTTGGAGTCTTTGCTGTGGTCCTTGCTGTGATTTTACATAGTGTCCTTGGCTGACTATCCTGGTTATAATGTCTTGGCCAACAGTCAGCAACAGATGGCCAGTTCATCCCTCTGCCTTTCCACTCTTTGTTTTACTTGTCGTTCATTTTTCCATGTACCGTCCTACCTCTTCCATTTCTGATTGTTCCAATCTTCCAGTTAGTCTTTATATTATTCAACCGCTACTATTATTTAATATTTAAGACATTTTTATTTTACTTGGAGGAGGTCTTTGGTTTAAACAGAGTCGTGGAGCATTTCTTTTTTGAGTAAGGTATATGGTGCAGATGAGTGTAGCTGTTCAAACAGTTGAAAAGACTGAAATGCCCTGAGAGCCTGTGCCTGTGCCGCTCTCTTTCTCTCTCTTTTTCTCTCTCTTTCTTTTGCATGAGCTCGTTTTGATCTCTGCAAAGCCACCCCCTCTTTCTCCACTATATCTTACCTCTGTTTTACAAATTAATTATAAGTGATAAAGTGTATTTGACTTTTACGAAACAGTTCACTATATGTGTTTATTTTTTATTATTGTTTTTAAATGTGTGCTGGAACTGATTTCCACCACTATACTTTTGGTATGAGAATGCATGATAGTTTTGACCAGTAGTAGCAAAGGATTATGTGAAGTGTTCGAAGCCAATAGGCTGTCAATTAAACTCTTATTGTCTCTTTTATATTCTAAAATTTGCCTATTATTCAATTCAAAAGTATATTCTTCCCGAATTCTTCTAGCTATCGTGACATTTGATATTATTACTCTTGTCTCTCAATTATGATGCTATACAAATTGTTAACATAGATTTGCCAAGTATTTCAACTTTCTGCTGATTTATGGGTTTACTTTTAAGTATTACCATTTCATCGGTTTAAATTGTGTCAATGAACTAGATCTATGTACACTGAATATCAGTTCTGAATTCCATGAGTTTGATGTATTATCATGATGAGGTATGGTTTCTGCGTGGAAGGAAATGTTTGTTTTAGCTCATTCAGCTGATCAGAGTTTGGTGGTTTATAAGCTGCTTTTTATTGTTGTTATGTGTTGATCAATTATCTTGAGATTAATTTGCATGCCCCTTTTGGCAATTTTAAGAATGCATTTTTTTAGTGCATTTCCATGAATGGTTATGGTACTTTGATTCATTCCATGGACTTCTATGTAATGCACAAGGACATTGATGAATTTAGCTGGTCTTCCACAGTTACCTTTTTCCAATCTTGTCGTTAATTTTAGCTTTTCTTTGTTTGCTTTTATTGCATTATTTTGTTCACTGTCCTTCAGTTTTGTGTTATGCACCTATAGCCTTGTGCTTGCAGAATGTTCTGGCTCCCCTTTTAAGCGTGCATTGTTTTGATTAACCTACTTGAGTGTTTCCTTTCAATTTTTAAACTTGTTGATTCCATATATGCTGCTTTAGTTACCTTTTCGCTGATACCCAACAAGGCCCAAATTTTCTGTCTTGTGTTACTTAAATCCTCTTCTAGTTGAGCATGGAAATAAAGAGAGAAAACATGGCTAATCAGTGAAACTGTTTCCTTCTGTTTTAAAACTTGCTGTTGTAAATTACTAAGAGGTTTATATTCCCCAGTATTAATTGCACAGGGATTGTTGATTGTTGTGTTGTATGAAAGGGAATTGTGTGGAGTTTATATTATATATTATAATTTCTTGTTATTAGGGGACCAATATTGCATGTCCCTTACTCTTGTTTGCCTTGTATGTACAGTTACATTGTTTCCTCTCTTAGTTAGTAAATTGACCAAGTGATGCTGTGTTCCAGCCTTCTTTTTTGTTGTCTAATACTATTGGGGAGAGTACCTAGAGCTAGGATATTTTCTTTGTCATTTTACCTCCTCTTCCTTCGTTTTGTGGTGCTAATGTAAAGCTCGGATTGACATTTAGAGAAACCATGTTATATTTGCTGAAGGATTCTGATTGTGACTGCTACAAGTAGAATGTATTTGCTGCCTGAAATAATCTTACCCTCAAGAAATGGGCCTAAGGTCCGCCCCCCCCCCCTCCCCCCTTTTCTTATTTTGCTTACATCTCTTCAAATTTCCTGTATTGCGAAGAACTGAATCTGTTTTAGTAAAATTTGCTGTATCTTCCTTATTTTAGCATGCTTAAGAAATTTGTGCGTGCATTGTTTTGTTTGAAATCTGTTTTAAAAGGCCATTGCCCAGCTGTTACTACTTCAAATCTATTATCAGGGTGAGTCAAATGTCCTGGATCAACCAAAATTATATTGCAAGAATTGTGATTTAGTTATCATTGGGATTGTTGTAAGTTTTGATATTAAGAAGTCAAAGATTGTTGTTTATGTCTGCATTGTTGGTGCATTCCACATTACACCAAATAGTGCTCTGTTTGAAAATCTAGAATTAAGAAAACAGGAATGTGATTTCCTCTCTTGTTTAGACCCCTTTTTTTGCCATAATATAGTTTCTATTCCATACTTAAAATATTTAGAAACTGGAAGTTTATCTGTACGGATTGATTATTTGGTTTATGTACTTGCTGGCCTGCCTCAACCACAGTGATGCCAGGCTCGCACAAACGAGAATGAGAGTTACCTCGTGTGGCTAGAGCCAGTGCCGCAAGACGGAGCAAGTGTAGCCCGTCACGACCTGATCGAGTCAATGAATTTTGTACATAATCACTTTATTTACATTATTATGGTTGAAGAGGTATTAAATTATTTATGTGGAAGTACAGTTTGTAGATATACAAAATTTAGCCTGTTTCGCTGCACCAGTTATATGCTTCATGTGGTTTTTGGGCAGGCTTGGGCTTCCATAAGGACGAGAGAACTCAACGTCAGCACATCA
>NW_026267224.1:467533-473848 GCF_000697945.3 Frankliniella occidentalis
GGGGGGGGGTGTGCTGAGTAGGCGGTCAAGTCCACCTTCCCTTATCGGCTGGTCTTTTGTCTGAACCGTTGGTCCCCGCGCTGCAAACTACTCAATAGGAAAAAAATGAACCTCTGACAGTATTCGAACCGACAACCATTCGCGTCCCGAGCGCGCGCTCTACCAACTGAGCCAATGATGAGGGTTTTGCTTAGGTGAAGCTTATCTCCGCTTTGGCTCTCACCCCGAAACATATGGCTGGCAGAGGGAAAAGGGTTCCGTCGACTAGGTTCGAACAAGCGACTGTTTGCGTACCAGCCCATCACATCAGGTGTCGCACGGCTGTAAAGTCATGGCCAGCGGAGCGCGAAAATTATCACCCGGCCGAGATTCGAACCAGCAACCAGGTTCATACCGGGCCCGGACGCTACCGACTTGGCCACGACGGAACGATACAGAGCACTACTTTCAGCGGCATCTTGATATAAGCTGTGATCGACGCCCGAAGGCACTTGGCCAGCAGCGCAGGGAAAAATGACCGCTGATGGGATTCGAACTAGCGACCACTCGCACGATCTGCCAACGATCACGCTTGAACACGCTCGGCTACCAGCTTGCACCTACGCGACCGAGGTCTGAGATCGGTCCTGCCTAACGGGAGACAAAAAGCGACAAAGAAAAAAATTTGCCCCGCCCGGGAGTTGATCTTAGGGCCGACAATTTTGGTTCGGATGAAGCTGCATGCGGTCATGTCGACTGTCTGTGGCTACAACTGTTTAACTGCAAAAGGGGCGTGGGGCTAGTGGCGGCGGACATCGTATGTTGCCCCATTTGTGACATTTTTGTGTCCATAAACAGGGACGTGTCTACCACCACTTGTAGCCGCGACACGAGTTGTCGCTTGGACCCCTGCGAGGTAGGCCACGGCTTCTCTCTACTGTGTCTGTAGTGGTTGGGACTTAGGGTGAGGCTCCTTTTAACCCCAGGCTCATAAATTCTCTCTAAAGCTAAGAAGTGACGCCGTGTTAATCTAGGCGTGGGTCGATGACTGTCGCTGAAAACGCCTGGAGGGTAGGCAATGCTTTTCTGAATCGGACCCCCGCGGCCCCCTGTCCCTCCGAGCGCTTGGACAAGGCGATAGCTTCGGAGAGGCATTGATATCTTTCGTTTTCGTTTCGTTTTAGTTCTTAGCGGAGTTTACTTCTGGTTGATATTCTAGCATTGGCGGAAGTAATGAATCCGTCTATAGACGATTCGGTTTAAGCTGACTCGGGCTGTCGGCTGTAGCTACAGGGAAGTCCAGCACTCGGGAATCCCAGAGAAGAGTTGTGGCCGAGGGTTCTTTTTCTTTTCTTCCGGGTTGGGGGAGAGGGGCGTGAGCATTTACATCGATGAGCGGACTACTTACTTTAATAGTTGGTTCTGATGATAAAGCTGCATATGGTCGTGTCGATTTTGTAGCTACAAACAGAGACATCTTGGCGACAACTTTAAATCGTACGCCGCTTGCGATACTCGGGATAGGCAACCCCTCCATACACACACGCACTTAAGGCAAGATGTTGCCTACCTACCAGGCGCTATGAGACATTGCATTGGCTGATCTTGTCAATTTCGTAACGGCATATTGCGGCCGCGCGTTTTGGATGAACTCTCGTAATTTGCTGAAATGATCGCATGGATCTGAGAGATGTAGTGTTTGTAGAGAACTTGCGACTTGTACTTCTTGTGAGGGCCGAAGGGACGAGCGCTATGCCGCGCACGTCCAGTACACACTGTCTCCATCTCAAAATCAACATTAAAAAAATATTCTACAGTAGTAACGCGATGTAAAGTTCTTTATTGTATAACAAGAGTCCAAATAGTCACATGTCAGATATAGGTGCAGGAGAAATTCACACGAATACAGCAAAACTATACAAAACAAAAGTGATGGGGAAGTCAGAGTTAGCATAAGATTCTGTACATAAGGAATACTAGTACACATGTTTATTCTCTACATAACTTTTATTCCTTTTTTTTAAAAAAAGGTAAAAGAAAATTGTTTCTTACCTAACACATGTAGCAATGTAAAGAGAAGAACTCACATTTTTCTTTAGCAGACAAGAAATTAGTGCTAATGAGAGCAGAGATCTTTGGTATTGCAAAACAGGGTCAAACATAAGTAGTCAAATCCGCGAGTTTGGAAATATCACAAATCACAAGAAGGTTTTCCACACAATTGTCGTGAGGACACAACACATTGTCACTCCGTGCTTTCTTGTCATACATTCGCCGTACCTTAACACAGACCATATGTACAGAACGAATGATTCTTAAAATAACAGAGCCAATACAACTATATTGGAACAGGTACGAAAGACATTTTATACTTTTAGATACTTAGAGTTGGAGTCGGTAAGTTACTAAATGTTCACATTTGTTGCATTTAAATAAATATCATTACAATTACCAACAACGTTTACGAAGTGACTAATCTTTGCAAACACAAAAACATAGATGACAGACTACATAAGAAGAAAAGGCGTTTTTGTAAATTGTGCACACTGCACAAATTTATGGGGAAAATTTGTACTCCTGTTGTTAAAACACACACAGACAAAATGAGGATGTAATGATGAGCTAATAGATTAGTGATATGTCTACTTTAAGAGGCATTATTGGCCCGAATTACAGCTCAGATAATTAGATTTAATCAATATGTTACACGCTTCACAATGATCTGTGGAATACCTGCAGAGAAATTTTAGACATGACACACAGTATTCCTCTTTTCATTTAATTCACATATGTAAGCTCAAAGATCATGTGGTGTAACTAAACATAGAGGAGCTGTGAGAGAAATGTGTATGCACTGGAACATTACAACTACTGAATAGATTCCACTATAAAAATACAATGTATAAACTGGTTCGTATAAAATAACTATAGAAGAAGCTTTTAGCGAACACAAATCGCGGAAGATGGGATGATTTTAGGTCATTCCAAGACAAAGGGCCGTAGGGACTTAGGACAGAAACAAAACACACACTTAAACATGAAACAGTTGTCTTACTATAGAGAAGACATATCAATAAGTTAAAATCCCAACATCAGAATATCTTATCTATCAGGCCCTCAGGATACAGAACAATTCCCCAAAAACCCTCAAATTATGCAGCTCTCAAATTTTAAAACAAATATATCGAGTGGTAAGATATGTCCTATTTGATGAAACCAACATAAATGCTGCTATTCTGAGGACTATTACTTCTGCACTTGTAGATGTTAGAATATTGCAGTAACTGTAAAATTATGATGTAATCAGCTTGCGGCTACCATACAGGTAATGGAGGGAGCTATAAACTTACATTACAGAACTTTTGTAAGGATTTGTTTGTATTCCTTCAGTCTCATCAAACAATCACTCAAACTGATTTTACTAGAAAGATCATAATACTTAAAGTACGGTAACTTATTTTTAAGTGAAAGAGTAAGGGAACCTCCAAGAGCAAAACTTGTTGATTTGAAAAACAACTGCGTAGGTTCTAAAAGAGGGTTTATCTTTGAAAACAACCCTCACTCGTGTGTGGCAAGAACTCACACACACCAGTTGCTCTGAATGAACCTTCTCTCAGTTACGAACCCAGATCTTCCTCATGCCAGGAAAAGCATTCTGCATTAATTTGGTATCACATTCTGTTCCACTCTTACCTTAGCAGTCTCAATCTCAAACTGGGGCAAGAAGAAATGAAGCAAAAAAAAAAAAAAAAGAAGAAAAAATTGAACACAGACCAGAGTGCAAAGACATTATAGAATGGTAGTTTCCCCAAGTTATTTCAGAATTTAGAATTTAGAAATGATGTAGGCAGACTAATCAGCAGGCTAATCTACTCCTCACCAAAACTTTCCCTATTCTCCTCGAACACGGGGAGCAAACATAGAAAGCCAAGGCTAACATATCAAGATTTGTATGCTACCCAGAGATAGGAAACCCAAAGTAAAGGGAGTAATTTTATTAAATAGTTTTAATTCTTTTGGCAAGCAGGCTTTTCTTTCAAGGGTAGATTCAGCAGCCACTAATATCTCATCTTCTTTTTTCTAGATATAAAATTTGAGTGGAGAGTTTGTTTAAGATTAAAATTGTTTTGAGAGACATTCAATGTTGCCTTACAGGAGGCTGCCTTGTGCTGTAAGCTGTTGCTTGGGGGGAGAGTTTCCTAACAATTATTGATACTACCGAAGTATATAGTCCAGGATTCTATAAAACATGAGGGGACATATATATGTAAATTGGAGTATTGAGTATTCAATATTAATCACTATAGAATTCTACACTGTTCGGAAATACCCATTATCATGCCAAAAAAAAAAGTGTTTAGAAAATCTGGAAATGAGACTTTACAAGGGCCTCTAGGTCAGTAATGATACAGAACTTGTTTATAAAATAAAAAAAATGCACTGTACCTAGGCACCTACAGAGTTTGCAACTACTCAGAACAGGAATACAATTATCAATTGGTTTCTTCCATTACAATTAAAATGATAATTTCCCACAAACTGGGTGCAGAGACAGGTGTGGGTGTCGGCTCACAGCAAATCCAAACCCTACAATATATGTTGTTTTTGTGCGATGTAAACGATCTGTATCACTGAACTTTAAGGTACAAAGTAAATAAACTTACCACCTCTGACTGTATAAAAAATAAACTTGCACACCCACCCCTGCCCCCTCCCTGCTCGGAAGCCGACCTGCTCCATCCCTTGAACGCCGCCACTACATCACACTACGACATGGAAGGCTGCATTCTCGAAGAGTCCGCCTATTCGAATAAAATACCAGTTGATGTGGTCGGGTCAGAATGCTTAAGAGGTAATGTAAACACGAGAGTCTTTACGGGCTGCGCACCTAGCTGCGCACCTAGCTGCGGCCTAGAAGGGCAGGCTCGCCACGAACATGTTCTCGATGAGCGGCGGCGCGGGCACAAGGTCCTCCAGCTTGAGGTAGAAGATGCGCTGCAGGCCCTGCACGCTCAGGGACCGGAGCTCGGGCAGCTTGCCCAGCAGCCGCGACAGGTAGTGGTCCTTCTTCTGGGCCTCCGCGTTGTACGTCACGTGGTCCTTGAGCGAGCTGATGATCTTCATCTGCAGCTGCTCCACCTTGTGGGGCTCCTTGAGGCCGTGGCGCTCTGCGGACGAGAGAGCGAGCACGAGTGAGTACGGGAGAGTTAGCGAGCAAGAGAGAGAACGAACATGATAGAGCGAGTGGGGAAGGATGAGGGAGCGAGCAAGAGTGAGTGAGCGCCGTGCAGGATAGACAGCCCAACGGGCGCGCGCGCCGCGGCCGCGGCCTCTAGCGCCTACCTGTGATGAGGGTGAGCGCGCACAGGCAGGCGAAGGCGGATATGTCCACCTCCATGTTGTGCAGCGACTGGCAGAAGTCCAGGATGGCGAGCAGCCAGTCGCCGAAGCTCCGGTGGCACTGCTGCTTGTCCAGGACCACGCCGTTGCAGAACGTGAGCTTGGTGTCCTCGGCCCGCGTCCTGCACGCATGAAGGAAACAACGATGGGTCAGCGAACTTTTGTTCTCAGGCAGAAGGAGACGATATATTCCCCGAGAATGATTGGGGTCGCCGCCTTACCTATACGCTAGCCGCAGCACGAACAGCTCCAGGGAGGCCGATTGGAAGAGGAGGTCTTGGTCATCCCGGCAAAGGTCGCCGAAGCCGGGTATCTTGTCGGCAAAGTGCCGGATGACGTCGACGGAGGTGGTGAGGAGGCGGTAGAACTGCTGGATCTTCTCGGCCTCGGAGACGAGCTCGTCCGTGGGGCTGGGCCCGGGGCTCTGGTACTGGAAGCCAGAGGACACCTGAGACCACGGGGATAGTCTAGCGCGCCCCGAGGCGGGGCTGGACGCGAGCGGGGGGCGGGGGCGGAGGGGCGGCGAGGCCCGCAGTACCTGAGAGTAGTCCAGGTTGGCGAGGTCCGGCGTCGTGTCCACGTGCGCGCGCACCAGGGCCGTGATGAGCGACACCGGCGGGCTGGGCGGCGACTCCTGGGGGGACTTGGGCTTGGACGGCAGCCGGCCACGCCGGCCCTTGAGGGAGTCCGTCCGCACGACCTGCGGGAAACAAGCGAGGTGCTCGTCAGACACTCAGACACACACAGCGGAACACGTTCAAATATCATCAGCGCAGAAATAATCTAGGTTCAGTCGTTTTCTGTTTTTCTTTTGTCAAATTGTGCGGAATATAAATTAACTACTAATCCCCGGCAATCCGCGGTATGACAGCAACTGTTGCATAAAAGGGGCGTTACGAGCGTGTGCGGCAACATCCTCATTGCTGACAAAGGGCT
>NW_026267224.1:473898-476962 GCF_000697945.3 Frankliniella occidentalis
CCCCCCCCCACTCCCTACCACCAGGACCGGGACCAGCACAGGGACGACATGAGCCCCACCGGCCAAAGTTGCGGCAGGTTACGGCTGAACTGAACCGGCCGCCGCGCCGCGGATCGACGACAAACATAAGGGTTGCGTAAGGCGAGCGCGACTATTGTGACAAGCCCGGGGTGGATGGAGAACAAAGCGCGCGAGAAAGAAAGACTTTCCGCGTACAACTGGGGATGATGCTGTGTTACTCGCGGAACTGACGGCCCCACCCGGAGCGCCCCGAAGAGGGTTGTAGCCGGAATTAACACCACCGAACCAAGCGGGCGCCAGCGGCAGACTACGGAGGGGGTGTGCGAGCGAGAGAGGGAGAGAGATAGAGAGATATAGCGAGAGAGCGAGAGAGAGAGAGAGAGAGAGAGCGGCCGTGGGACCCGCGGGAGAGAGGGAGAGCGAAGCCGGCTATGGCGTAGTAGCTCCCCCGGTCCCTGTCCACAATGCGCCCTCACTCCACAATAGCCCCCCACCCCCACCCCGCTTTCCGGATTCACTTACCTCTTTCACCATGCCGACGGCGAGGCACTTCTGGAAGCGACAGAACTGGCACCGGTTCCGCCTCCGCTTGTCGACGGGGCACGCCTTGTCCGCCAGGCACACGTACTTGGAGCCCTTCTGCACGGTGCGCTTGAAGAAGCCCTTGCAGCCCTCGCACGTCCGCACGCCGTAGTGCTGGCAGGCGGCCGTGTCCCCGCACACGGCGCACAGCGTCGACGGCGAGTGCGGCGTGCCGTGCGCCCCCGCCGCCCCCGGCGGGCAGCCGGCGGGCCCCGCCCCCGGACCAGCGGGGGCGGGCGCACGCGACTGCACGACGCCGTGGTGGGGGAGCCCCTCGCAGCCCGGGGAGGAAGACGCCGAGGAGGTGGCCGAGGGCGCGGGGGCGGACCCGCTCGACACCAGGCCCAGGCGCAGCTTGGGCGACTCACAGGAGCTGTGGACAACCGTTTCAGAATTTGATAAGTTATCGAAGACCAAGGAGGTTGGTCACCAAGAACCAAAATAACGAACAAGAGTAAAGACGAAACCTATCAAATACATTGTATCTTACCCGGTGGACTCTGATCGCTGGAGCGGGAGCGACGCCCGCCTCTGCCGCGGGGTCATGGCGGTGGTGGCGACGCTGGGGAAGGGCGGCAGCGAGTAGGACGGGGTGTCCATGTGCGGACTGGGCTGCTCGTACGGCTGGGGGTGCGCCTGGGGCAGCGCCTGGGGGTGGGCCTGGGGCAGGGCCTGGGGCAGCGCCTGGGGCAGCGCCTGGGGCAGCGCCTGGGGGTGAACCTGCTGGGGATGGGGGGCGGCCTGCGGGGCCGAGTGGGGCCCCGAATGCGCTCCAGGGTGGGCTCCCGGGTGGGGACCCGGGTGGGGCGCGTTGTGCTGGTGGGCCTGGGTGGTGGGCGTGTAGTACAGGCCGTAGTGCTGCTGATGGTGCTGCCAGGACTCGTAGTGGTTGTGCTGCTGCTGTTGCTGCTGCTGCTGCGCGTGAGGGTGCGCATGCGGGTGGTGGTAGGAGGGCACGTTGTAGCAGTCCTCGGCCTCCATCTTGAAGTCCAGCTGGCTCAGGTCGGAGGGCGATGGCGAGCAGGTCGCCGACGAGCTCCCCCGGCCCGAGTACAGCCGGCTCGAGTAGGCGTCCGCCACGGCGGGCACCCCTGCGAACGTCTGCCGACACACAGAGAGCGCCGAGGTCAGCGACGGGCGACGAGGCAGCGGGGTCGCGCGCACCGACCCGCGGACACTGGACACTGCGCTCACCTGGAAGCTGGGCAGCGGCGCGCACGAGTCGTCAGCGTGGTGGTGGTGCTGGTGGTGGTGTTCCAAGGCGTGCTCGTGGCCCTGCGTCTGGCCGGCCGCCGTCGCGGCGAACACGTCCGGAAAGGGGTCCAGCTCCTCGGGCAGACCGCTGGAGGGGTCCTCGGCGTACGGCGCCGACAGGAGGTCTGCGAAACTGCTCGAGCCGAACGACGACTGTAACAGAGCAGCAGACGGCGGTACGGGTGAGTCTAGGAAGGGCGGGGCGAGGTAGGGCGCGACGGGCCCCACGCCATCGCGCTGGGCAAAACCGACGTCGCCGCCCGACGACGACGACGCCCCGGGGCGCGGCGGGGCGTGGCGTGACGCGGCGACACTGTCGGCGTCGTGCTCGCCCGCGGGGGACGCCGCCTTTACGAGCGTGTCGTCGCTCTGCCACCGGAACATGAAACGCGGCCGCGGCCTTTGAGGCGGCGCGACGCGGACGGAGTGCGGGCACGCCGCGGACGGACGGACGGACGGAAAGACAGACGGTCGGATGCTCCATTGAGGGCCGCACAGCTTACTCACACCGCACAGCACAGTGGGGTCACTTTAGGGTTAAAATTAAAACTATGGCCGGTGGCCCCTTGAGCGGTCAGCTCCTCCGTGGGTCGCTATTCGGTCAACGGGAGGGCGCCATGTCGACGCCACGCACCGACCTACGGCCGCAGGTGCACCTCGGGTGCTCGGAGCGCCGCGGGCGCGCCACTGCAGGCCAAGAGGACCCTCGTCGTCGTGGCCGCCATGGCGAAGGGACAGGCGAGCGGCTGTGGGGCGCGGAGCCCCCCGCGCGCGCGCGCGAACACGACGGACACGGGAGCCGCGCGAGGGCGGTGCGGCGGACGACGGGGGCCAGCGGCGCGAGACTGGCGCGCGCGGGCGGGCAGCGCCGCTACCCCTCAGCGGGCGCGGGAGCCGAGCCAGGCAGGGGCGGCGCGCTACCCCCGCGCGCACCAGCCGCGGCGGCCAGCGGAGACCAGCGAGGCAGCAGGGCGCACCGCGCTCAAAGGCGTTCATGGGAGAGAAAAATGTTTTTAAAAAGGCGCTCAAGGAAGAGAGAGGGAAAATGCTTTTAAAAAGGCGTGGGATGGGATGGGCCGTCGGGCTGCACCGTGATTTAGGCAGCTTCCTGCATCCGAGGAACAGAGCAGAAAGCAATGGGTAGGGGGTACAAGTAAGAGGGAAAAGGGGAGCGATCGAGAGAGAGAGGGAAAAAGGGGGAGAGGGG
>NW_026267224.1:478117-479600 GCF_000697945.3 Frankliniella occidentalis
AGGGCGGGGCGGGAGGGGCGTTCCGCTCGCGCGGGGCCGGGCCGCATCCGCGGCGGCCCCCGGGGCAAGCCCGGGCCTAGCGCGCCTAGTGCGAGAGAGAGAGAGAGGGGGGGGGGGGCATGGTTTGGGCTAAGCTAACCTAGGATGCACACATTGCACATGAAATGTAATTTTAGGCCGAGTTGCATATGCATCGATTCGTTTGTCATCCCCACGGCTCGGTTCATCGGACGGCCGCAGGAGACCACAAGATTATAGAAATAAACATACAATTTGACACATTGTTGCTTTCGTCATGGCAGAACACCAACACCGCCATCAAGTGAGGTTCAACGTTCAACGAGTGGGAGTGGGCGCACTTACGGACAGTACTAACTAAGAGGTCCATTCGGAAAGTTGTCATACTGGTGTCATTGCGGGCTTTATCTTTGCTTTACGAGGAGCACGCCAGAGAGAGAGAGGTACGCGCATGTGCGTCGAATTTTTGAACCGTCAAAGTATTAAAATGTTGCATGTATAATGATTTCCCGAGAACTTATTCAACTACAAATTAAACCGAAATTCAACTGCCTCTTGCAGCATTAAGCGATCACTGCGCCTGGGAGCTGCAACCAAAACTGCTTTGCCGAACTCAACCTGACGTCACCATCTCACTTACAATGCCTTTGGTCAAGTAGCGTTGAAACCCACGCAAGTTTCCTATCATCAGTTTAGGGGGAGGTGGCCGTTTAAAGGCTCGACTGCAAAAGTCATTGCAGCTATGTCCAAATAATGAATTGCCGACTTGCAAGAGCAGTTTAATCACTTTGCTTAAACACTCTCCATGTACGCTGGAGTCGAACACCCGAGGTGACAGTGCTCTAAACTGCTCCAGCCCAAGGCACACGGTGCAGCTGCAGGTGGAGGACGAAACGGAGGAGATGGAGGAGGAGATGGAGGAGGCATTCCGTCCTCCTGAGCGCGCGAGAGAATGTCGCTATAACGCGACATTGTGGCGTTTGTGTTTCCGCTCGTCCGGGTCCGGTCTTCCGCGCGCGGCGCGCCACGCGAGTCACACACACACACACAACATTTATAGGGTGACCATTTCGTGACGGAGTCTTACGGTGTCACCTCATCGCTTTTACGGCTAGGGCGGTGTTGGACCACACCGCACGTTTCACACGACGGGCGGCGCGCGCGCGTGACGGCCCTCTCCGTCTCTGTCGCACTCGTAAGGGCCTTACTCCAATACCTCCGCGGCCCCTCTCTCGCTCTCTCTCTCTCTCCCTCTCCCTCCCTCTCTCTCTCTCTCTCTTGCTCGCTCTCGATGCGTCACGTCCCCGGGCCGCCATTGGTCCGAGGTGGCCGGACACGCCACAACGGGATTGGCCACCCCGGCGCGGCGTCTCCTCAAAGGACAGCGGCAGCGAGGCGGCCGGCGGCGGCGGCCGACAAAAAGCAAAAGCGCCGCGCGCCCGACCGACTTGTCTTAATGGATAGT
>NW_026267224.1:480670-482836 GCF_000697945.3 Frankliniella occidentalis
TTTTTTAGTGCACCACAAAAGAACTAGTAGTTTTAAAGTATCTGCTGATTTTAAAAATATGTTTTTATAGCGGTGATTCTGGTTACTTTTGTTTCTCACGGGGTACAACAGCATCGTCAGTGTGGAGAGGCGGGGCGGAGCAGTGCGGGACGGCGCGGGACGAAACAAAAAGATTCCAGAGTCATTTACACACTCAATAAACCCGCTGACTTGCGGCTTGGCGCCCGCGGGGCCGACCCGCCCGGCCTTCCCTCCGCCACGCCCCGCCACGCCCCGCGGCCGCGGCCGAACCCAGAATTAGAGGTACGTATACCACACCGAGTACAGTTAGGCGCTTGATATAATAAGACGATTGGTCGCGATAATTAACCGCCATTATTAACTCTTGCAGCGGCCGCGAGTCCCGTTGCATGGGCCGACCCATTCTACTGCAAATACACCCGGCCCATTCAACTGAAAACACACCCGGCCCATTCAACTGAAAATACACTCGGCCCAAACCGAAAATACAACCGCCGACTGTGCTGCGCTATCATATCGCACCATTTGACTGCAAATATGTCCGTCTGAGGCACGTTAGACTGTACATATGACTAGGCAATTGTATTGCAAATACACCAAGCTACTCTACAAAAAATTACAATACGACAAAACATTAATATGAAAAAGATGATACACAACCTATCAAACTCTACAACAGTTCTATCGCGCCTTCGGCCCGGAGAGTGAAGAGGCCGAAGAAAGCTGCCGCGATGCAACACTTCTTTGATCGCCGATTACTGCTCAATTGTTTTTAATGTGGATGGCTCTCGTCGAAATTGAAAGTTGCTGACATTGGCTGTCCGAAACTCGGACTGTCGTGGAGGTTGAGGGGGACATAGCAGGCGCCTGACAAATGAATCCACCCGTGTAAACGCGAGCGGCAAAACGCTTTCCTTTGGCTTCCATCGACTGCCTCACAGTGCTCTGCTGTTGACGCGAACTCTAACGAATGAGTCGCCGCACGGTGATCCCACAATCTCTCTCTCTCTCACACACACACTCCTCCCTCCGCCTCACCGCGCCCGCCCTTCGAATCAAGCGCGTACCGTGTTTGTTTACAAGATATCATAATAGCGTTTGATTTAATAACTCCGGGTGCCGAAGGGTCCTCCTCCCCTGCTCCATCTGCTGGCCCTGAGGGAGCCACCTCACTCCCCACCTCCCCTCCCTGGGGGAGACTTTATTGTTAAATTGTTAGCGCGGTGTTGGGTTACACTTGTCACGCACGGCCTTTTATTGCCGCAGCATGTCCTGCCTCCAGGCGCCTCTCTCTCCATCTCTCTCTCTCTCTCTCTCTGATTCTCATGACCGTAACTCTAGATTGGATAACTGGAGCGCCATTGAACTCTAACAGATTATTTTAGCTGATGAAATATCATTGAACAAAAACCAGAAAACAGGTATTAAAAAAACAAAATACTCATCATTTCTTTTGCGATTTTTTAAAAATTAGGACGTACTCTTGCTTGAAATTATTTGCACCGTCTTTTTCGCTTTTGGTTAGTTGGTTATAGTTTGTTTTACATCCCTTTTTTCTTCTTTCTTCGCGAAGAACCCCCGACACCCTCAATTCTCTCGGTCCCTCTCCCAAGAATCACAATCATCACTCTGGGGTGCGTGTATAATCGTTTGATTCGTCCTCGCCGCCCCCTCCCCCCTGGTCATTTGATAGCGTCAGCCACAATCTGGCGACCCCGTCCGCCGCGGCCGCCACCCTGCTGCTGCTCCTCCGCGCGGCGAGGAGGGGTGTCCCGAGCATCCTTAGCACCCCGTAAACACACCGTAATCTCCCTCCCCTAACCTCTCCTCACTCACCCTCTGGACCATAATCTGGGCTCCCGACGGGTCTTCTCACTCTCCAAAGATGACAAACCTAACCGGTGCCTCTTGAGATAATGATAAGTTATATCGCCGTGCCGCGAGATTTACTCGCAGTTTGGAGAGAGCACTGGTAAAACAAGTGTTTAATTTTGCACGTCAATTGACGTTTAAGTTCAAGTGTGCATTTTCTCGACACTTTGTGGTGTCTAACTTTGTTATACGTCAATTGGTGTTTAAAATTTCGACACTTCCGAAACGTGTAGCAGCTGTACACCGTATGGTTCCCTATTGACAGCATACAAC
>NW_026267224.1:487581-494350 GCF_000697945.3 Frankliniella occidentalis
CAGCCGGATGGCCAGCCTAGTAGTGATAGCGGGCGTTCCCGTGCATGCTCATAAAAAAAATAAAGGAAAAAACCTGCCGTGACAATATTTTATCATTTTGGCCGTAATTTACTTTATTCTTTTTGCTCAGGTCTTATTATCCGTGCGGTGATCCGTATCGCCGATGGTATTATGCAGAGCCGCCGAAAGATTCTATTTTTTTCCGCTCACACTAGTAACACACACACACACACGCACATTGTACTCTCAACACTCACGCCATTCCTTTATATAAAATCAAATAACGTCTCCAACACACACTACGCGCACCTCACGCACCAGTCGCGCGCGGCACACACACACATACACACACAGTATGAAAAATCGAGTCAGTTTTCTCCGAGTGCAGTAAGGGCCCGGCTGATGGATGGTGCCGCGCTTGTGCCCTCCCTCTGCTGGCCCCCCCTCTCCCTCCTACCTTCCCCCTTTCCCCTCCGACTCCTCCGCGCCGCAGATTAGCGACCGGTCGGGGCTGTACGAGGGAGTCCTCTCCTTGGGGGCCTAACTACTCTGACCACCGCGACGACGGCGATCCTCTCCGCGCTACTGCAAGACGTGCATACGTACAGTGAGAGGGGAAAAAGTTTGCAAATTTCTTGCTGGAATAAAATTATTATCGCAAGGTGTGCTAGAAAAACATGGTTTATCCAAAATTACAGGCACAACTATAACCATATGGTTTTAGGTTTCTTTCATGTATACTTCGATCTATGCTAGGAATGGTTGATATGCGCAATTGTTCCGGCCTGTGTACTTCCCCCCGGTGCGCTGCGCCCCGCCTGCGTTCCCACGCCCAGCCGCGCACCGTGTGCAATGGCGGATGGAACACTATGGAACGGGGCGCTTGCAACTCGTCAGACTAGTCCCCGGCCGCGGCGGGGCCCCGGCTCGGCTCTGCCCGGCGGCGGGCTGGTGTATACGTCTCGGCTCCCACATCGGCTCGGCTCGGGGAGGCGTCCCGAATGAAAGCCGATCGACTTTACGCCTCGACAAATGGCTACCTCACACGACGAGGGCGAGGAGGAGGACTTCTGGCCCTCATCACCCTACCCTCTGACACGGAAAATCACTGCAAAAAATAATAATATTGTTTCATAATCAACAATACGAATATTTGTTAAAAGATGACATTTTCTTGCTGTGCCCCGCCCGCCGCCAGCCGGGCCGCGCGCCGCGCGGGGTAGGCAATGCAAGCGCAGCCGTGCGCGGCGGGACTGCCTACCTCCCCGCTCTCGTGCGACCGCGCCCCCGGGGTCCCGGCGCGCGTGCAAAGGAGACAGCCACAGCGCCGTCGGAGTGGCGTGTGGTGGTGCTGGAGACCGCCGCCGCCGTGCACCCACAAAATGCATCCCCACTACTCGCAGCAGAAAACACACGGCAGCGGCAGCCCTGACCTCTGACATGTCGGCACAAGGGGGGCGCGGGCTGTTGGCCTCATTCTTATTTATACATCTCGGACCGCACCTCGCGCGAGCCTCTCTTTCATAATTAGCCGTAGAGCCTGATTGGCCTTACGTATACGAAGCCGTCGGGGCGGCGGGGCGGGCCGGCCGGCCTCACCGCATCAATCTGATCTGGATCGTATGTGCGGTAAATGATGAAGCCGTCACTCACGGCGCCGGCGCAAGGGGGCACCCGGCCGCGGCAAAAAAAAAAAAAAAAAAAAAAAAAAAAATGTTTATATATCAAAAAATAAGATGGAACGAGATAGATGGAGGGAACATGTAGGAATAAGAAAAGCTAGAGCTTCATAGCAGACATTTCCAACACAGCTTTTCAGCAGATAGCTTTCCAGCAGAGCTCTTCAACGAGGCTCTCCTCTCCAGCGAAGGCAGGCAGGCCGGGGAGGAGAGGGGCCTTTGACAATGAGGAAGCGAAGTCTCCGCCAAGCCAAGCAGAACCATGAATTTCGCCTCGCCTCGCCGTCGGTGGACAGCGCTACACGCTCGCCTCTAGATCACCTCGGCGCGCGCAGTCCCGGGCTCGGCTCGGCTCGGCCCCGCGCTCGGCTCGGACACGTAATGAAGACATCGATAAAGGAGAGTGAAGAGTCTCCGCTCTCCACGCACGCGGGCCATGCAGGTCAGGAGACAATTCTAGCGGAGAGAAGAGAGAGAGAGAGACAGAGACAGAGGTACAAGAAAAGAGAGACAGAGAGACCGTAGCGTGCGTAGCGTGCTATCGGGAGAGGAATTAACTCGTCGCCACCAATGCTTCGGCGTTGTTGGGTTGGCGCCTCTCTTGGGTGCCAGTGCTGCCAACTCACCCACGGGCAAGAGAAGAGAGAGGGGGAGAGAAGGGTCACAAAGCGAGAGAAACAGAGTGAGAGAGTGAGAGAGAGAGAGGGGGGGGGGGCTGATACAACGCGCGATAGAGCGAGACAGCGTGTCGTGGCGGCGGCGGGGTGGCGCGCAGGGTCCTAACTGACAGGGGTCACACTGCCGGGAAGTACCACTCGGCCGATAGCTGTGCTATACGCCGAGCGGTTTCGCCTACACTGCGAAGGCTAGAATGGCCCGCCAGCGCCGCAGCCGGCCCGGCGCGGAAATGCCTTGCCAGCTAGCATCGGGTATGGGCGGTGCCGTGTGCGGGCGGCTGGCGGGAGCATCTGAAAACGCCCGCCTACGTCGGGACAGCGAGCGGCAAATAGGTGTTTACGTAGCTGTAAATGCAGCTCGCGCACTCGTCCAGCTCAACGGACACCCAACGTTCTCCAGAGCGACGCGCGCCCGCTCGCTCAGTAGTATTTCCTTCTCTCCAGTTTCTCCCAGCAGCGCCGCGGTGGCCGAGTCGCGCGTGGGCGTGGAGCGGCACTATGGGCGCGCCTCGCCCCGCCCGCCCCGCCCGGCACCCGCGCGGCACTCCCCGCCCACGACAGGTAACAGGTGCTCGGGGCGTGTTTTCGAATTAAGTTTCAATGTGTCGGCGCAATTTATTTCCTGCTGAACGCTCGCGCCGCCCGCCGCCATATCGCCGCCGCGCGAGAGCGCTGGAAATTGTTTCCGAACGGCCGCCGCAGGAAGTTACCTTCGCGCGGGTGTTTATCGGGACGAACCAATCATGGGAAATAGAAGGAGGCCCCCCCCCCCCGACACACACACACACACGCACACCAATCTTTACCGAACGAAAAAAAATAACAAAATAAGGATCAAGTATGCGCAGTCTGATTCATTCAATCAGGCGTGTCCCGGAACAACGGACGATCCGATCAGCTGATTTAACCCGTTCGGCGCGGCGTGGCTCGGCGCGGTGGGTACGGCACTGGGCTGCGGGGGCGGCGGGGCGGCGCGGGGGAAACGGCAAGGAAAGTGAAGCCCGTTGTGGGGACGGGGGCCGGCGGCCGGGGCGGCGGGGGCGCGTAGCGTGGCGCGGCTGTGTAGCGATTGAGCTGATGCGATGTGAGATGACCCACCTCCACCTCCTCCACCTCCTCCTCCTCCTCCTCGTCGGCCGCGGCCCAACCGAGCCCCGGGGCGACCACGTCTCCGCGCCACGCCGCGCAGCGCCAAGCAGACCAGCTAGTCGCTCCCACGACCCGAGACACACACACACATACACAGAGACCACGTCACTGTCAAACCTTTTCGCCCCCCATCCTAAAATAAAATTATATAAAAATTAAGAAATAACGGCCATTTTTGGACAACATACGCATATGTAATAAGACAGAATTTTACAACTTCTCGATGCGACTACTGATCACGTTTGACCGTCGCTGAAAACGGTTATCATGAGCAATCTCGCTCCCTAACTTCTTTTAAATAACAAACTTTTAAAGGACAAAGACATTCTTGTGGCGCTGGGGTGTTGGAACCAGTTGGTATGAGAGCGACTTATGAGAGCAAGCGATACCCTCCTACAACTACTTACTACTAGTGTGTACGAGAGAGTGTACCGAGAGAGCGAGAGGGAGAGAGACAGAGAGAGACAGAGAGACAGAGACACAGAGACACAGAGAGAGAGAGAGAGAGAGAGAGAGAGAGAGAGAGAGAGAGAGAGAGAGAGCGAGAGTGGTGTTGGGGCTCCTGAAGTGCTGCTCCGATGTATCGGCAGCCCGACCGCGCAGTCGTCGCCGATGACATGTTGTGCGGGCCGCGGGCTGCTCGCGCGCTGCCATGCCTCACACCGCCTCAGCAGCGTGCGTAATCTGGTGAATTCATCGCCCGTAATGTGCACCGCTGCACCGCACTGCACCGCGCTGCACCGCACCCGCGATGTGACCCGCGGCCGCCGCGAGGCGCGACTCGACGCCGCGCGCTCCCCGCCGCTCCGCTCCGCGTTGCGCAAGAAGAGTCCGCTGCTTGGGGAGAGCCGCACGGAGAGTCAAAGCGAGAATGAGGCATAAAGAGGCTGGGACTCACATGTCGTGTGTCGTGTGCAAAACAGAAACGGACGTCAACTCGCGCGTTTTAACATATTGAGTGGTGCGGGGCGGTTTTGTCTTTGTCTACGCTGCACAAGCATCGGAACGTGATCACATAGTGGTCATAGCGAGACAATAAGGACCGTGTTCTTAGCGCACCTTAATTTTGCAGAATCGCTTCTTGTATAGCCTGTACCTTATACTACTTTTTCTTCGCCTCCCACAAAAGATACCCGACCGATGGGCCGATGGCGGTACCGCTAGTAGGGGTGGTGGAGGCGGTGGGCTGGAGAGCTGGGGAACAGAAAAGGGACGGAGGAGGAGGAGGAGGAGGGGGGAAAGGGGGAAGGGGTATCGTGGGTATCTCCGATATCTTCGCGGCCGCCGCGCTGTCCCGCCTTAGCATCGCGCCTGGGCCTGCAGGGCTTGCGGGGGCCTTGCAGGACCTCTCTCCAGGGACCTGCAGGGGACCCGGCCGGCGCGGCCCGCGCGCCCGCCGATGGGGACCGAAAGATACACCCCGCGCGCCGACTATACTCGGGCGTGATGCATGAGTGGCAACTCCTCCACGCCGTGGCGCCTGGGACCCGCAGACGGACAGACACACAGACAGAGGGCCAGGGGAGGACCGCATTCTTCGCCTAGGCAGGCCGCCGCCGTTCCCGCGTCAGAGAGGATCGAGAGGAGCAATTTCTCATCAACAAGTCGCTTTTGGCCATAGCCGCGGCCGGGGGCCGGGGGACGGGGTCGGGGCCCGGCCCATAGGCCCCCGCCGCCATGGGAACGCACGGCGCGCTGCTCCCATGTGAGCTCCTATGACCGCAAAGAGTATATATAGGGCCTATGGGGGGTTTATAAGGTGCCGCGACCGTGCAGCATCCGCCAACATCGAGATTCCAATCGCTGAGTATACGTGCGTGTGTGTGTGTGTGTGTATTTTTTTGTCGGCGCTATACTACGGCCGCCAGGTGGCGCCACGAAGGCACGCATGCCCCCCCCCCCCCTCCTCCTTCGCCCCCCAGGGGAGATGACGCTGGCGGTGATAATTATCTCGCAACGCAAAGGCAATGTTCTGCTTTAATTACGGCGCGCATTAAACTCATTGGAAATATTGGCCATAATTAAGATTGCCGATACGTTATTCGGGAAGGGAGGAGGAGGAGGAGGAGGAGGAGGAGGAGGAGGAGGAGTTTGGAGGCGGAGGAGGAGGTCCTGGAGCAGCAGCAGCAGCAGCAAAAGGCCCGGACGAGATTGATTGAACAAACATGGCCTACTTGGAGTGGGAGAGGAGGAGGGCGCAGCGGGGGCAGGCCACAACACCTCGGCTATCGCGGACAAGTATCGCTCCTGCAGGACTGCACCGCCGGGCACCGCCGTGCGGCTTCTGGAATAGGCGATGCGGAGCGAGCGAGATAGATAGCGACGGAGCGAGAGAGAGAGAGAGAGAGATGGAGAGAGAGAGAGAGAGAGAGAGAGAGAGAGAGAGAGAGAGAGAGAGAGAGAGGTGAGGGGTATAGGGGGATGGAGGAGATCCCCGCTCCCTTGCGCGCAGCGGGGAAGACAGTGTGTCGTGGCGGATAGAGGAGGGAGGAAGTTGTTACATACATCGGCGAAAAATATCGTCGAAGACAAGAAGCAAGCATGCAAGCAAGAGCAAGAGCAAGACACGGAGCGCCAGCAGCAGCAGCAGCCGCATATTAATAATTGAATATGTTGCGCATGCATGTATGCACACGGCGCGACTCGCTGATCACTCACTCACAACTCTGCGAGTATAACCAACAGCGACGGCAACAGCGGGGCTACACGGTAACTGCCGATAGTAAAGTGGCTGAGAGGAGCCGGGGCGGGCGGGAGGCCTACCCGACCCGGGGCGGCCGGAGACCTCAGACAAAAGGTACTTGGGAGAGCGGCAGCTAGCTTCGCTCCTCCTCCTCCTCCTTGCACTGTTCCCGCCGATGAGTGTCTCGCGGGGACCGCGCAGCTGCCCCCTCCCCTCCCCCTTTCCACCGCGATCCTTTTCCTTATGCTATGAGCCAGCTGCTGGAGCTTGGAGCTGGCTGCCTTCTTGGTTGTTGCTGCTTGCGAAATTTTTCGGTTGCGGTGCGTCCATAAAACCCAAAACGTTTCAGAGCCGTGCGCGCCTAGGCCGCCCCGGGACACACGGAGCGAGAGAGACGCGAGGAAGAGGGAGAGAAGGGAGGAGGGGGGGGGGAGAGAGAAAGAGAGAGACAGAGAGAGAGAGAGGGAGAGAGAGAGAGAGAGAGAAAGAGCAGGAACATAAATCAGGCCCAGTTTGCAACGGCGATCCTCTCCTGCTCCCCGTGGGGACTCCTCTTCTCCTCCTCTCCCCGCCGTTGTCTG
>NW_026267224.1:499015-510169 GCF_000697945.3 Frankliniella occidentalis
AAAAACATCAAAGGAAATTCACGGCAATAAAAATAACAACAGAAAATTCGGCGCGTATGCCTGAATTGACAGTGAAGTACCCCCGAGAATAAGACATGGTCCAGATGAGATGAGGTGTTTAAAACAAAAACAGTTCTGTTTCACGTCACGTTCGGCGTCCCTCAGTCCGTGTCGCGCTGTCGCGGGGGTGGCGACGGGGCGTGTCTGTCGCACCCATCGATATACAGCCATCAATCAGGAGCAGCGGCGGCGGCGGCGGCGGCGGTGGTGATCTCTGATCGGGGATCGGCCCATTCATCAAGTTCATTCATACGACACTACGCCGCGCCACGCTCCAGGTGGGCGGGGCCCCGCCGGAGCCCTGGAAGCGCGCGGCCTGGAAGGCCTGCTGGAGATGCAGAAACACACACACACACACACGGAGCCAGGTGATCGCGCACCGATTACATGTTTGATTTATCGCGATGGAAATGAAAACGAAACGGTTGTAGTAGTGGTGGTTGTTGTTGTTGTAGGCAAAATAGCAGAGTATAGAAGTACACACCGACTCCACACACACCCGTCGCCGCCGCCCTTCCGTCGCGCGCCCTTGAGAAGCAAAAGGCTCAAACAACCAATGCAATGCATGCGAAACAAATACCTGCAGGTATTTGTCGCATGCGACACACACACGCACACACTCGGACACGGCAAAACAGTTTGGGGCCCTTAGGCTCACCAAAACGGGAAACAAAAGAACTAACAACAGCAGCAGCAACAACAACAGAACGTACAGCCATTGTTTTAACATTATTTTGTTGTTTTGTTTTTGCAATTGCAGGGCGCGTGCGTGTCCCCCGCGCGCACACACAATCGTAAAAATAACATGTATCAAGATAATTTGCATAAAAATAATTTATGATAAAAAGCAAAACTCGACAATAACATTGACACTATCTCGCCTGCTCGCCACGCAGCTTCTTCTTCTTCTCCTCCTTCTCACGCGTGACAGTATGGGAGGAGCTTGGCGAATGAGGCGCTATGCTCGCGAAACCGAATAAACCGCTTCGCATAATATCCTGTCGTCGTCCGTTCGTTCGGCTGTCCCGGGGGCCGGCCAGGCGGCCTTGGTCCAGCCAGCATCCCACCGCATACATCAGCGCGAAAATAGAAGAAGACCCTCTTCCCCGCGCGGCCCCCGCGCCGTCATCGAGAGCGAATCTCCGGCAGCGATAACAACACACACACACCAGGGCGGCTGCGGTGACGCGAGCGGAGGAGCGGATCGCGTCGACGGAACGAAAGGGATTTTGCACTAAAGGTGTATGAATGTCGCACACTTGTAGGTGAGTGCATTCCCACTCGCGCACTCGGACCAGTGTGTTCGTAAGTGTGCGAATGGAAATTGACACACATACAAATGTGTGACGCTGAGACACTCAGACTTCCGTGGTATTCCACTCACACCGGTGCCAGCGGATCTACAGAGGTGACTTTTATGGAGTGTCCTTCGGGAGAGGACACAAACTCTATAATTCTCATTTTTCCGCTCGCAGAGACATGCGGCAGCGGCGCCCCCACCCCTACCTCCGTCTACATGTCAGGCTTCAGGCCCGACGCGCCGTAAGCGTCCACGGATCCACCAACCACCGCCTCCTATATATAAGCCCCGCTGAAAGGCTTTTACGGTCACACAAGGTATACATTGTCGGGCATCAGCTACAGCAGCGGCATCGCTTTTCGACCTCATCACCTCTTTCTTGCCCCCTATCCAAGACCCCCCCCCCCCTCTCTCTCTCTTCCGGGGGCAAAGCAGCGCATCGCGCAGCGCAGACGACGACGGCCCATGCCATCCACTCGGCTGTCAGCTATGCGTTCGCGCGCCGCGCCACGTCGCTGGATCCGCACATGTCGCTCCAGCAGACGACAGAGCAGACGACATGTGGAGGCAGGCCGAGGCCAGGCGAGGCCAGCGCGGCGTGCAGCGCAGAGATGCCCATCTGCCCGGCGTGGCCCGGCGTGGTGTGGTGCTGCCGTAAGGGCCTGACTAACGGTGAGTCGCCCGGTAGTGCACTGCCGGGGCGGGCGGGCGGTCGGCGGCGGCTCTGGCGCTGGATATCAATTATTGAGGAGGGCGAATAAATAGGCAGACATGCAATGGTCATCATCAACGACGAGTAAGAGTGCGGGGATGGGATAATTAAAACGAGTGCAATTGGGTTAACACGCCGCGAGAATGCCATATTTATAGTCCGTCGCACATGATTCGTCTGTACATATCGACAGTCCAAATATTGAGACGAGTTAAAAAACTTAGAAAGTACGAAGTAATGGCGTTTCGGGGGAGTGGTCTTAAAATAGAGTTTTTAGACACTTTCTGTGGAGATTTGATCCCATGGTTAAAACGGTGCTGCTAAGTCGAACCTAAGTTTCGTTTTCGACAAATTTGTGAGCAAAATTGCACGATGATGAATGCACAGAAGTGTTGAAATCAACACAGAGATGTGTACAAAACTGCTTAAAACTCGTACTTATGAAAGATACATATCTAGTCAGTGTGTCTGAAAATTAAATTTCTCAAAGAACACATTTATCGTGTTACTTTTTTTTTTTACAAAATCCTCCAATCAACATTTTAATACCCAGACAGTAAAAAAGGGGGGGGGGGTTACTTTCCAGCGTCATCCGCCACTCTGCCCCGCCACGACAAGAATGCAGCCAATCGATTCTACTTTGGACCTCGACCCCGATCGGCCCTTCCCGACGGGAGAGCCTCAATTTTTGATACGACGCTGCAGCAGCGCGCGCGCACCGCGGCGTCCGCGCACCACACCGCGCGCGGCGGCTTGTCGACGGGCTGCCAAAGTGTTCCGACCGTGATGTGATAGGGGCTGGCGGCAGCAGCAGCAGCAGCAGCCGCCGCGGGAGCTTCCCTTCTGTGGACGGCATCGCCTCCTCCACCTCATAGAATATGGACGAGACGCCTGCTTCTCGCGCGCGCGCGGGTACGCTACCCCAAGTGTGTCACTGAGGAGCAGGCCGAGCAGGCACGCTGCGCGCCCCGCAAGTGTCGCCGGCGAGTCACCGGCGTCGCTGCTGCTGCCACTGCTTTTGCTACTGCTGCTTCTGCTGTTAGGTGCAGTTAAGGTGACAGACAAAAGTTGGCGACCGAGACGCGGAGGCTGACCGGTGGCACCGCAAGGCTGTGCTATGATTGCAGGAACGGATTGATCTCGAAATTGATGAGGGTGAGACATATGCAATTGCAAACATATTGCAGTCACATGACCGAGCACCATCGCTTAAAGTTTAGACATCTCAGTACTATTAAGGGCTCTGTAATCGACAGCAAACTTAAATTTGTTTATGTTCACTCTCACAACTAGCACATATTAGACAAACAGTGTCAGAATTGTGCAGAATTGAACGTAGGGAATAGGTAACTAACCCCTCGCATTCTCTCTCCTCTCTCTCTCTCTCTCTCTCTCTCTCTCCCTCTCTCTCTCTCTCTATGCCGGTGCAGGGTGCTCCCTTAAAGGCCAACCTGTCACGTGGAGCTCCAGCTCGCCGCCGCCGCTGCTGCCGCAGCCCAAGCATCTCCCGGATAGTTTAATTGCAGTCGGTTATTGTGAACAAGTGTTCCGCACAGGGGATATGGGTAATTACCGTGCTATCGTGTCACACTCGCTGCGCCATTCAAAACATTTCGCGCAGATTTCAGGCTGAATGCCGCCGCGCTGCCGTATCGGTTGTATACGAGCGAGCGAACGAGGTGGGGCGTGGCGGGGTGCGACCGGGTGTGCAGTGATTTGAAAAACGACGTATCATCGAGTAGCCCTTACAGCCTTAGCAGCGCTCTTGCACTAGTGAGGGAAACAAACAACTTGGCGGTCTTAAACACGTAGATTGCGCACAGCTCGTCGTTTCACACCGCATGACAATGAGCCCATCTCATTCTACTGATTATCTCCCGTTTTAGTGCGGTCCAAGTTTGAGTGCATATTTTGTTTTGGGTCATTTATCTCACAAAATAATATACGACATTTACAAACACCGCGATTAAAATTATTTTGGTTAAAATTAAAAACAATTTCTTAAAGACTTCAAAGAAACGTATCTTAAAATCCGACTATTTTGCTTTTACCGCCTCGCACAGCAGGGGGAAGGGAACGCCTTCCTACGCGCGAAAGTAGGCAGGCAACCCGCCACGTGCCGCTGCATCCTGTACAGCATAACTCGCACAAAGCGGCATCGTTTTCATAAGCCACCCAAGGGGTTTCGCCCAGGCCGCCCGCCCCCCGACGCCGTTCTCTCTCTCTCTCTCACACACACATACACACAAACAGGTACAGGCACACGCGCACAGACACACGCGAAATCTAGCGCCCGCGCGCCACCCGCCGACGACGACGCTCCGCACACAAATATACGATGCATTTGATTGCGGTTCGTGTCCGCGAGCGCTGGAAGAGGTGGGGGGAAAGGGGGGGAGTATCTTATCCCAGCGGCGCATCAGCAGGTGGCCCCCCGCTGGCCGCCACGCCCCGCCACGCCCCGCCGCAGAGACATGCGAGTGGACGACGTTAACGGGAAATCTTTCCTAATCGCTCCTAATGGCGACGCCGCATTCAGCGCGCCGTGCGACGCTCTCGCGGGGCTCTCCTCCCAGCTCTATGCGCGATTACCTTGCCGATTTATAATGCTCGTTTCTGTGCCGGCGAAAAACCCATAGCAGCAACATCAGAGACAGCGCAGAGCGGGAGCGAGAGAGAGGGAGAGAGATAGATAGAGAGAGAGAGGAAGAGCGGGGGGCGCAGTCGCACGAGAGACGCAGAGATAAAGAGGGGAGACGTCGTGCGATCATGCCGCCGCATCATCGGAATTCCTCCATTTTGCCGCCGCGCCGCGCGCTATAGTTTTCCACATCATATATACCCCATCCCATAGTGAACGCCGCTGCCGCCGCCACGATGCGCTTTGGTGTCCAAGCGGTCCTCGGCCAGCAGGCACAGTACGAACTTCTGTAGGAGCAGTGGTGCACTCACGCGGGAGAGCGCTCAGCGGAGAGCGATGCATCTTTGAGAGGCGGGAAAAAACGGTCAAGGATGAGAGGGAAGAGCGGCGCTGCACCGCGAGCATCGGGGCACTAGGACTCGCCCGGTGGTACGTGCGTGCAATCATCTCTCTCTCTCTCTCTCTCTCTCTCTCTCAAATATCTTCGACATCATAATCATCAAAACTCCTTTCAAGAAAATTCTGTACAGATTGTCCATATTGTCGTGTCGAGTCATCCATAAACTTAATCCTCTCTCTCCTTCTCCTCCATGACGGGCATGATGACCTCCAGCTAATCCCGTACTGGTAGGTGATGGGCTCGCGGTCCAGTTGCTCTGCCCAGCCCATAGCCGTGGACGCGCAGCGGGGCGGAGGAGAGTCGTCCAACTCTACTCATGTTCACTCTCCTCCGCCTCCTCCACCTCACTCGCATGTGATTAGCAGGCTCACTCACACTCACACACACACACACACTGACACAGAGGTCGTGGCGTACCGGGCTGACGGCGCCGTGCGGCGGGTGGGAGTGGGCCGCGCCAGCACCGCCGCCGCCGAGGAGAGGAGGAGAAAGTCACACTAAAAATATGCGGCGCACTACTTGGTGGCATTTTAATTAGGCTGCGCTAAAGCGCGCTGGGTGTGCGCGCGCTGGAATTTCACGCGGGAAGAAAAATTTTGTGTTGAACACACATTCTTTTGTGATGAACGTTATAAGTGACGGTTGTATACTGAAACGTCGAGGAAGGCGGCTTGCCAATAAGCTTGGGCCGTGATATGAAAGGCGCAGTGGCGCCTGCGAGTAGGCAAGCCGGCCCACACCGACGTCTTCCCTGTTACACTCGATAGCCTCTTGTGGTCATTAGTGTAACTATAGTAGTCAGTTAGTAGTAGTGTTGGGAGCAGTAGCAGCCCTCCCCTGCTCCTAACAAGTAGCTAGTCCCCATCCAGATCGTATGCAGCCGCAGGAAAAGGGGGAGGAGGCTGTATGGAAATTGGGAATCGTTAAGGCATCGTACAACCGTCCAGCCAGCGACCCGGGCCTACCCGGCCGACTGGCCGGAGGAAAGGGTCTCCACCGGCGGCAGGCAGGCCGAGGTCGGCGCGGCGGCGGGGTCAGCTGCACGGGCCCGCGAGTGTGTTGGGGCAGGTCGAGCTTGTTAGGGACCGGACCGGAACGGACCTTGCGCGACCAACGCGGGCGCCCGGCAATCTAACTTAACGCACCGCTTTTTACGGACATGAGTAGCGACAGTATTGGTTTGAGGATGAACTATTTTTGGGGGGTCAGTTTTTAGGTTGTTATTTGAATTATGTATGGTTTTAAGTACCGTTTTAAATATCTGTATAAGGGGACAATCTTGAGGGGCGAAAGGGTAAAAGTGAACTCTACGAAATGTCCTTAATTAAGCATTTCACAATGTTTATAATCCCAAAGTTTACGCTGCTGTAGCTTTAAGTACTGATCGGCGCCCCTGGAGTGCGCCTCGCAACCTTCGCGGGCTCGCGCGCGTTTGGGACACGTGGGAACGCGGGCACATCGCGGCGCGCAGCCGGTTTCTGCGCAGCGCACTGATTTATACTTTCGCGCGCAATTTGTATATTGAGTAATTGCCGCGGCTGGCGACTACTGGATCGAGAGAGGCGGCGCTCTGTAAACAAGAGCTCCGATATTCAAGATGTTACAAAATTGACGGGTTCAAAACTCGAAATATATATAGTTTTAAAATTAGCAGAACACATTTTACCCTGTTTCCATTTAACAGAAATAAAAGTGCAGAGTTTTGAAAAAAGAACAGGGTATGTTGTGTCCACTGGTGGTCACAGCGCGGTCACTCGGCGTGCACCCAATCCAATTGGAACGCGCGCCCCCGCCCGCTCAGCCGTCACGCGACCGCCACGGAGAAGCAGGACAAGTAGTAGAAGTCTTCGGTCATCCGCGCGAGTGTGCGTGCGCCCAGCACCGCCGCCCCCCTCTCTCCCTCGCCGTTGAAATATTAACGTAGCAAACCCCAATTAGGGACACGGGGAATAAACGCATGTGACTGACAGCTCGCGGGTGCGAGCTTGGTATGGAAGGGGGCCTATACGGGGAGTGGGTGACCACAATAAATTTTTTTTTTTTTTGAAAAATGGCAATTGAGGTACAAATTTTTCGCCCAGCTCAGGTGTTCTTCCATCTACCGGGATGGAGGATGGAGGTCAGCAAAGAAGACCAAGAGAGAGATAGAGAGAGATGGAAGGAGACGTGGAGAGAGAAGAAGAGAGAGAGAGAGAGAGATAACGGAGCTTCTCTCCCTTTCCTTCCCTCTCCGATCCTTGTCGGGCGCGCACAAAAATTAGGCGTCTCCTCGTCACTGGAATTAATGAAACGGGCTCGGTGTGGCGAGGCGCGGCGCGGCGTGGCCCGGCGCGGCGCGTACGCCACCACTGATTGAAGGAGAGCTAATTCAATACAAGGTCGGAGCATTGTTCAAAACAGGGCGGACGTAGAGGGGAAAAAAGAGTTCGTTAGAACGGGAAAGAGAGTGAGGGGGAAGGGGGGGGGAGTGACAGAGTGGGAGAGAGAGAGAGGTGGAAAAGTAGAATCACTAGGTGCCGCGGCGGCCAAGAGCGCGTTGCCAGCAATGTGTACCGGGCGCGGCTACATCACGTAAGATCGATTTCAATATTCTTACTTCATACCGAGACACTGACCATTACTACCTTTGCCACGCGGTGGGGGTGGGGGGAGGGGCGAGGTGGCGGGAGAGATAGAGAAGGAGAGAGAGGACCCCATAAGCACCAGCAAGTAGGGGGCGAGGTGGGTGGCTGCGCTGCTGCTGCTGTGGGTGGTGAAGGAGTAGAGGAGGGGAGGAGGGGGAGGATGGAGGCCGCCGAGTCGATGCGAAAAATTCACCATCGTCGTCGCAAAACCTGCAATTCCAACGCGTACATGCGCCCGGCCGGGCGGCACCGCCTCGCCAGGTGCAGTACGTATGAGTGCATGTAGGCACTGATTGTGCACTCCGGGGCCGAGCGGCGGCGGGTGCAGCGCGTGGTGCAGCCGCCGGACCCGGCACACACTCACACACACACTCACGCCATGCACACCTCTTGTTGTGCGAGCTGTGTTCGCTTTCTGTGCCTTATTACGCGAAAATCAGTTGCTTCAGTGTGTGTGTGTTTGTGTATGTATGTGTGTGTGTGTGCGTATGTGTGTTGGGCGCGCAGGGTGTGTGGTTAGGTCCCTTATCGGACATATGCATCGGACATCCTTGGCGTTTCCCTTATCGGTTCAAGGGGAGGGCTATGCTAGACTGAGAGAGAGAGGGAGGGAGAGAGAGAGAGAGAGCGAGAGAGCAACAGATAGGGGGAGGGGGCGAGAGGGGGTTTTGCACGGTAAAGCAATTGTCACAGAGTGTCGGCTTCCACGCCGCGCTGACCCAGATTACGCAAAAGGAAAGTGCGGGCGGCTCCACCACGTATGGGCTAAGGGACTTTAAAAAAAACTAAGGGACGAAAAACAAAACAAAATCAAGGTACTTCGGAAAAAACGTAAAAAAAACTAAGGGACTCGATAAAAATAAATACAAAGTAATCGAAGGGACTTCACTAAAATAAACCAAGGGACTTGATCAAAGAAATAACGTAAAGACAAAGCGCGTGTTTGACTATCTACATGTGGGCGAATATCATAAAAGCACACCACACACCCGGGGCTCAAAATTGTGCGTTAAAAAAAATGATGGCAGAAAAAAAGAGAAGTGGTGTCGTAAACAGTGTAGAACAGCCGGTCCAAACGGCGACATTAAGCGCCTTTCGCATGCAGGCCGCTCGCACCGGAGGAGCGTCTTCGGGTTCGGTTCTGGATTGCGTCACTGTTGGGCTGGGCCCGCCGCCGGCTCGCCACACGGGGTCGAGCATCGACGACACGGCAAAAGAAAAAAAACAGCAGTGGGCTCTCATCTCTTGGCGATCGCAATCGCTATGCTACCAAAACTTAGAATCTGCAATCGGACTAAACGAGGTGATATTTGATGTCATACAGAGCATATATAATGGCGTACCTAGCGAGCTGTTGTTGTTTTAGGGCGGGGTTGTATTATCCTTATGGTGGCTATTAAAGGAACACACGGCACCGTATAGAAGTTATGAAACACTTTAACACTGATCAATAGGATATATATAGGCTTTCAAAACAGTCCTTAGAAAGAATGTTCTTTACCAGCAAAATTTTTCCCTCAAAATTTTTGATCTGGTTTTTTATTTTGTAACAGTTAATTTTGTAACAAAGATGTGAATTGATGGATGCAGTAATAATTTAACGACATCCAATTCGTCCAACGCATAAAAAATAGTCGATTCATTCTGTAATTTTATATTTTTATCTCAAAATCCATGTTTTCTCTCTTTTCCCGATGATTTTCTTGTAACCCTGCACGAGAAACATTTTAATTTTCAAATCGGAAAATAATATAAGGTTGCCTCTGGCATTGACAGAAAAAAGAAAAACGGGGATATAGTGGGGGCAGGAGGAAAAAGAACGCGTCGTTGGTGGCGGACGGGTCGAACTCCCCCCGAGTATGCAGCAGGGGGAGGGGGTAACGAGATGAGAGAAAGGGGGTGGGGGCGCCGGGCCCCAGGGGTAGCAGGTGGGGGTAGGCAGATCGTGGCGACGGTGGACGGGCAGGAAGGAAGAGGGAGAGCGAGAGAGAGAGAGAGCAAGGAAGGAGTGGGGATTGCGTCCGTATGGCGTTCGTCCTGCCTGTGAGTACGAGAGGCTCCCTTACACTCTTACACCCCTATTCGACCGGCAGCAAGGCACTACAGGCAAAGCACGGAGGTCCTTCTGGGCACCTCTCGCTGAACTCCCTTGCAACTCTCCTACTGCTCGCCTTCTGCTGCTGCGCCTATCCCTCCCCAAGTTTTACGGACAAACGTAAAAACGGGTGGCATAAAAATATTAAGACTGGCTCCGGCCGGTGCCTACGCCGGCCTGCCGCTGCTGCGGCTGCTGCTCCCGATGCCATTGTCTCACGCCGTTTACGCGGCTCCCGCAGACAAAGTCAACAACCCCGCGTGTTGTGTGAGCCTTATTGAAAGTGACGCTGTCGTTAAGTCGTGAAGCTGCTCTCCGCGCGCCTCCTGCAAATAACTGCAAAGGGTGGGCCACGCGCACCTGCAAATAACGCTTGCGCCTGCGCGCTTTTGCAGGCCGCGCCGGTGGGTAATTATTCCAGGAGGAGAGCGTCGTCGTTAAAAGGCGATGCGAAACAGTGCATAAATCGTTAGTGATAGTCCATAGCGCGCCGCCTGTTGACAGACGGATTGCCTTTACAAGCTGCAAGCCCAGCCAGCCAGCCGCAGCAGGAGCGCGGCGTCGTCCGCTAGCTCCTAGCTCTGTCTCTCTCTCTCTCACACACAGAGGAGAGTGCACATCCAGCCCGGCCATCACTCTACATAACCTTAAAATTCGCAATAAAAGCGGTCTCAGGCGAGTCCCGCGCCGCGCGCGGGAGTTCGCCTTCTCAGTCCGTTTCATCCGCCCGTCCAACGAACGACCGGTTCAAAAAGTAGGCATCGCGAGGAGAAGGAGGAGGGGGAGGAGGAGGCTCCGGGTGCGCCGGGGAGGGGTGGGGAGAGGAGAAGATCTCAAGCTCCACACCGCAATAATGCAAACCTGCCCCTCTCTCAGGTGTGTCCGCGCCCGCCCGTAGTTGTCGACTCTCCACTGTATCCCCCCGAAACCACTTACTAACACTATGCTCTACATCCAACTCTCTCACACACACACACGCGCGCGCTCACATACTACAAGCGGTGCCACAACACTTCACACCAAAAGAAATAAAAATCAATTTTTCGCGCGTCGTGCGAATAGCGGCGCGCACGTGCAGCGTGCGGATAACGCGGCGCCAATCACACGCATGACTGCCAATAATCGCACACGCACCGCCCGGCTGCGCCCGGCGCGGCGTGACCTGCCGATAATGACTGCGGCATGGGGGAGGCTCATCCATCAGAGGCACTGCTGCAGCCAATAGAGGGGGGTTTAGAGGCCGGCAAAGAAACCTAGCAAGAACTTACAAACCCACGGATTTGTGTTCTATCTTTGGTTTTTAAATTTCAGGACCAAATTCC
>NW_026267224.1:510219-514775 GCF_000697945.3 Frankliniella occidentalis
TTCAGAGCCGTGCGCGCCTAGGCCGCCCCGGGACACACGGAGCGAGAGAGACGCGAGGAAGAGGGAGAGAAGGGAGGAGGGGGGGGGGAGAGAGAGAGAGAGAGAGAGAGAGAGAGAGAGAGAGAGAGAGAGAGAGAGAGAGAGAGCAGGAACATAAATCAGGCCCAGTTTGCAACGGCGATCCTCTCCTGCTCCCCGTGGGGACTCCTCTTCTCCTCCTCTCCCCGCCGTTGTCTGCTGTCCGAGTGTGCACTGCGGATGGGTGTTCCTATCGGTACCCAGATCGGTACTATGATGCGGGCACAGGCAGGGCACAGGGACTACACGCCGCGCCGTTAGTGAGCACCAATTAAAACCAGCGAAAAAGTACACTGCAAAAATACCACCGATCGGAGCGGCCGGGCCGGCCACGACCTCGCGCAGAGAGAAAAAGTGTTTAGCGACACGAAGGCAAAGTAATTAGTTTGAACACGTTTGAAAATGTGTTATAGCTGTCTGAAAATATCAAAGTAGGTTGGAGAATCATATACGTTTAGTTACTGTGAAATATGTCTTCGTAAATGTGCAACAAATTTTTGTAAATTCGATTTACAAAATATCTCATAAATTTACGACAGCTCATTCGTGTCCGTCAATCAATAAAGAGTTTTCTGGTTGGAATATTTTTCGGTGTGCGATCTTCCACGCACACCCGTCTAGAAATATTGAAGTGCGGTATTCCCATGTACTTGTTTTTATACCAACCTCCCACTACGCTGTCCCCCTACAACTAGTCCCTGAGGAAACAACGACACACACACACATGCGCGCACGCACACTCTCACACACGAGCCGAACGCAGTTACCTCCACTGGCAGTTCATAAACCACCCAGATTTATTCACCTCGGCATAAGGCATGGCGGGGTGGGGCGTGGCGCGGCGCGGCGGGGCGGGGTTGGAGCAGCTCGCCCGCTGAAATTCTATATCTGGTTACACCGCATCGAGTACGGTACATACCTCCTCCTGACGCAACCCCGCGAAGTCCGCGCCACCCCCACCTTGGAGGTGAATCACCCGGCCATCGCGGGGGCGTGGCGGGGCGTGGCGGGGTGGGCGTCTAGCCGGGGCGGGTGTTCGACCTCGCGCCCGGATTATAGAGCGACACTGGGTAATCACCCCAGCTGCCGCTGCTGCAGGGCCGAAGTGTTATATACGGCCGGCAACCGCATTTCCACATTTTTCTGGCGAGCGAGAGAGCGAGGGGAGAGAGAGAGAGAAAGAGAGGAGAGAGATGGAGGTAGCTTTAAGGACTTTATGGGTCCAGGCTCTTAATCACAATGCCATGCCACGCTGCAAGCTAGCCTCGCGCAGAGCCTCCCGCACAGGCACACACACACACACACACACACACACACACGAGAGCGTGCACGCACAAGAGGAAAGCAACAAGCCAAATCAATAATGCACATCCATTTTGACATATTGCAGAGTCTCTCTCTCTCTTTCTCTCTCTCTCAGCTGCAATACATCAGGCAAGCACCTTGCCCTCAGCCATACGGGGCAGAGTGAGTGTGAGAGAAAGAGGGAGACGGAGCTCCAGGTGTGAGAGAGATAGTTTAGGCGGCGTTTGGCAATGTGTTCGCATATGTGCCTAATTGGCTGAGCGATAACAGGACACGGCTTCTCGAATCCTACATACTTCTTCCGGATTGCAAAGAAAAGAATTATTTTAATTTAAATCAATGGACCTTGAGCAAAATTTTTCAAACAATTCCGCGACAGATAACTATGAACTAGTCAGTCGCCAAACACCCCGACGCAAGCGCAAAAGAGGACCAAAGGAAAAAACTGAAAGTGGAGACAAAAATCCCCCCCCCCCCTTTCCCCCGGATTCGCTGCTCATTTGCATTGGCCAAGGCCGACCGCCCTCTAGCAGCAGCAGCGGTCCCGTCCTGGTCGTCCAGCACAGTAAAGTCCTGAGCTCATCTCCAAGCCCGGTGCGGGAGTGGCCGCGTACACTGCCAAAGAAACGCATACCACTCACACGCCGCCAACACGGAGAGAAAGAGGGAGAATAATAATAAAAACCGAACCGAGCAGCAGTGGGAGAAGACGGTGGAAATGAGGAAAACACCCGCAGCAGCAGCCTCCTCCTGGCTGCTCCTATATCCTCCTCGCCGGCTACTTTCGCACAGTAAGTGCGCCCGCTGGCAATAATTAAGGCGGGAGGTTTGAAAAAGTAACATGTTGTGAAGGAGAAGAGGGAGAGAGAGGGAGAGAGAGAGGGAGAGAGAGAGAGAGAGAGAGAGAGAGAGAGAGAGAAGTATGGACGAGAGCAAGAAGGATAAGAACAGTCAGATATGGAAGCAGGCATGTCCGTATCCTCCCCCCTTTCCTACCCAATCGTAGACAGAGATACCGGTTCTCGCCATCTGCATGATACTGCCTGCTCATATTCACGGCAAAAAGGATTGGGAAAGGGGGAGGGGGGTAGAAGATGGTGGTGGTTCGAGCAAAATGTGCTCGCATCTTCAGATGCCGGTGGGCCGGTGGGGCAGGGTGCTGTGGTGTTATGACCCCACGCAGCGATCGCATTGCGTTCCCCGCGGACTCTTTGGAGAAATGGGTGAACAAGAAGGGGGAAGAGGGGAGAGAGGGGGCAGGATACAAAGCAGTACCAGATCATGATGATGATGACGCCGAAACTGTCAATCCACGCGTCGTATTGTAACGCGGCTCGCGAGGCCCCAAGTCCCCCCTGCCCCCCTTCACTATAATGACGCTATCATTTCGGGTACGACATGCGTTTAGGCCCCCTGAGCGCGTGCCGCGGCTTGGGAGAGGCGGGGTGGGGCGGGGCAGGGGCGCCAGGCACCGGTAGACAATAGGTTTAGAGCAGACCACCCAGCGCGGCGCCAGCAGCGCGGGCTCCCAAGGCAATGACGGACGCCTACGCGGCCGGCATCGACAAGCCCCGATACTTCATTAGCCTGACCTCCTCGCACCTAGCATGTGGGCCCCCGCCACGCCCCGCCACCTATATGGTCCGCACCTCAAGTGGCGGCGGCGGCGGTGGCGGCCGCTGCTGCTGCTGGCTGCTGTTGCAGAAATATGGCTCGCCGGAGGAGGCTGGCGGAGGCCATATAGCGGAGCCCAGCGGAGGCTCGTAGAGGCTGCTGGAGGCTCGTGGAGGATCCTGGCAGTTCGTGGAAGCCCGTGGAGCCTGCAGGGGGCTCATGCATAAGCTCGTCGAGGATCCTGGAGGTTCGTGGAGGACTGTGGATCCTGCAGGGAGCTCGTGCGAAAGCTCAAGCTCGTCGAGGATCCTGGAGGTTCGTGTAGATGCTCGCGTTGAGGATCGTGGATGAGGTTCGTCGATGCTCGTGAAGGCTCGTGAAGGCTCGTGAAGGCTCGTGAAGGCTCGTGGAGGCTCGTGAAGGCTCGAGAAGGCTCGGCGGAGCGGAGGGCCACAGCCCGTCAAAACCGCGCCAGAGGGCGCCAGCGCCAGCAGGGGAAGCCAGCGCGCCGGCCGGAGCCACCCCTCCGCCCGACGGCGATACCCCGTCCGCGAGCAAACCAACCCCCGGCAGGGGGTGGCGTCTCTGGCCGTGCGGGGTAGCGCGGCCCGCGCCGGCACACACACACACACTCCTCACATACAGCATATACGCCCTCCAGCTGGCGTGCAACAGGGAGAGAGAAAGGAGATGACGACTGAGGTGTGTGAAAGAAAGAGAGAGGGAGAGAGAGAAGAGGGAGACAGAGAGAAAAGCAATAGGCGCCTCCCAAGAGGTCGAATGAGAGGTCTCGGTGACGTAGCAGGCCGGCTACACCCTTGTAATTTATACCGGGTTGGGCCGCACAAAGGCTCTCGGGCTTGCATTCGCCATTCACGCTCGCGCGCGCCGCCCGGCGCCGCCGCTCCGCGCTCCCAGCGCGCCAGCCCAGCCCGAGCAGGCCTCGCCCAAGTCACACCCCGCCATGTAGTACGCCAGTTGAAAAATTAATACGTATACGCTCCTGCCTGGTTAAACCCGACCCGACCCGCGCGCGGGCGGGGTGGCGAACAAGGTACACGATGCCGCAACAAACACGTTAAAAAGGAAATTAACCGTTCAGGAGGATATCGCGAGGTCGAGTTAATTAATGTCGAAAGGATAGAGCGGTACGAAACAAAGTGATGCAGCGTAAGTGACTTGAGAGAGTGGTTTAGAAATGAAGCATAACTCGTACAGATTTTATGAACGAAATGCTTTTCCAACAATACGATTAATAAGCTCTTCCGCTCTTCCGCCGGGAAAATACTGCAAGGATAAATTAACCATACGGAATTACACCGAATATTTCAATACTAATTTCTTTACCGACCTATGAGTTCCAAATGAAGTGTCGTGAGAAAAAGTATCTCATTGTACTCACTACTTATTGATTTTCCCAACTAGATTTGTGTCATGTTCCACTTCTGGACGCACACACACACACCTGTTTTTATTCGAGATAGAGCGCATAATAATCAATGGAAACTTCACTCAGAAATATTTTGTAAATAAGATTAAAACAAGGAAAAATCAGTTTA
>NW_026267224.1:514825-518278 GCF_000697945.3 Frankliniella occidentalis
TAATTGCACCTGCCCCCTGAGAGATAAGCAACTTAGTCAGTACCATGACGGTCCCGTATAACCACCATTTACCTTTCACTAGATCTGTGCATAAGTAGAGTAACTTAGTATGTATTATGTATTAAGAAGAAAAAAAAATGAAAGGGGAGGTCAGATGATGAAAAGGGAGGGTGTCAGCGTACTCTGACCCACCTCGGCGAAATCGTTTGGGCGCCCCTGTGCATGAATACCTAATTAAATGTGAATTAATATTTGTAAATTATCTAAATACTATACAAGTAATGCATAACGTGATCTTCCACTGATATATTATAGACTGGAATAATTATTGAAGTCGTATCATCTGCTTTCACGATCCGTTCCTGAACGGAACTTTTTTTTTTTCGTTTCGTTGTTTTTGTTATTTTAGTTTCTTTTTTTCCTTCCTCCCCAATGCTCTGGTGCTGCTGGTGCTGGTGCTGCTGCTGCGCCGCTTTGCTTGCAAAGGCTTTCTGTGTGTTGTGTTGTCGTTTAGTTCCGATTGCCACCGCACAGCGCGGGGCACGGCGCGCGCATACCGTTAAAGGGCTGCTGCTCTCTTCGGTGGGAATTATTCGACACGGAGGAGGAGCATCCGATCCAGCCGCACGATACTACCAAATTGACAAAAAAGAAATTTCGCTGCTGGAATATAACAGTGCCGGCGAAAGAAGGTGGTGTGAAAAAAAATTGTTTGCATACAGACATGAAACATAAAAAGATGATCAAAAAAGTGCATGTTCATGTTCAAACTAGAAAAAGTCGTTTTCAGAGCAAGATCATGTAAATTACGCGTTGACGGTCGTCCTTTTTTGTTTATTAAATAATAAAAAGAATTATTCCAAGTATCCTACTCGTATATGGGATCTGTCTAGTGGTAGGATCACGGGAGTGGGGGGCCCTTCTAAAGGTCTAGAAAACAAGGTGTACTCCCACGCACGGCAAATATACGCCCCACAAGCCCATACCGGCACCGGCAAGGCGAGCCACCCCCGGGACCCGGCACTGGGTAGGTACGTATAGAACGCGTTATTTCCACAGGCCTTCCCCGCGAAATTTATCGAACTAATAGCGTCCGAGCTCTCGTAAACACGAGGCGCGGTCGCGCGGGCCGCACTGAGAGGTTTACCGTCTATTCACCGAGATACCGATAAATTCATTAGGCCTGGAGCTCCTTGTCACCGTGGGGAACCAGTTCCCAGGCGGGCACACGGCGGCCCGGCGGCGGCGGCGGCTCGGGGCGCCACACAGAGAGAGGGGACCGCCAGGAGGGCATAGGGAACCCAATGGGGATGGGGAGGGGAACCCGATGGGAGAACCACCATAAGCGGGACCGGCGGCAGCGCCTACATCAACCTGCACCTCCTTCACACAGATCAGAGATTCCAGCTGGCTGCGCTGCAGGTTGTTCCGCGCGCGCAACGGCGGAGGCATAGGCGGCTCGCAGCAGGGGCCGCGGATAAATTAAGTATACTTTAAAAAAAAATAAAAACGATAATGAAGAGCCTCTTAATGAATTATTGGAGAGTTTTGCGGAGACGTTCGCTCTTCAAGAACGCAAAAAACCGAAGTGTGTGAATGTCGCACACGTGCAGGCGTGTGAATTTCCATTCGTACTCTTGTAGGTGTCCTACAAGTTTTTAGAACTCTAAAGGAATTTTTTTACTTTTACTCGTACAAGTGTCCGAATTAAACTTCGCAGACAAGAAAGTATGCGCTATCCAAACACTTTGGCTTTTCGGTGAAAAAAGTACCCCAGCAACCAGGAAAACAAAAAATTGTAAAAACTTGATTCAATCCATAAACAATATAAAAGAGTTACGTTGTAAAAAAGGGAACCTTAACACAAACTGAAATATTATAGCGCAATTAAATGAGACTGATCCCTTAGAAGCAAAGAAGTCCGCAGTAGGTTAATCAAATGGTCGGGTCGAGCGTTAGCGGGAGGAGAATAAGAATGCTAATGTTGGGCGAGTGCAACAGCTGGTCACATCCACGACCGACCTGCACACAGAGTGCACACCCTAACCAAGCGGAAAGCATTTCTCCTCTCTCTCTCTCTCTCGCACACACGTCCTCCTCCCTCCAGCAGCCCGCAGAGAGATGAGTCGCACTCGCGGGGAACCCCTTTTATGACGAGAGGAGGCGGTGGGGTGGGGCTGGGAGCCTGCAGTCCTGCACCACCCACGGATCAGCTGACCGACCACAGCACGGCGACCCCCCCGGTGGCGGCGCAGTCCAGCGCGGCGAAACCGCAATCGCGTACTTTTCTTTGCGGTACGTTTCTTTTCTTTCCACAGCAGTATTACCCATTCGCATGCTGTTGCCGACACAAATATCACTGTTGTTCACTATGTCCATTCACAAACACACTCACACACACATACTCGTACGTCCATCACGCAGGATAGTCACCACCACCACATTCGTCGCACCACCACCATGTTGAGAAAAGGTGTCGTCGCTAAACCCACCGGTGACAGATTTTGAAGTGAAGAAAAAAAGCGCACCGAAAAAAAATAAACAAAAAAACAAAACTCACGCAAATGTCCCGTGTTTCTGTTGTGGCTGCTGGGCTGGTTGTTATTGTTGTTGATGTCGTCGCCGTCCTCGTAGCAGCCCTGGTTGTCGTGCACCATGTCTCCCGCGCATGGCTCGCGCTTCACCCGCACCCCGGCCGGCGCTGCGCACGGCGCGGCTGCCGGCGGCACGGGGGCGGCGCACGGCTGCTGGTGGTTGTGGTGATGGTGGCTGTGGTTGTGGTGGTGGCGGCCACTCACGAGGGGCACGTCTCTGCCGGTCATCACACGTCGAGGGATGGTTGGGGGACCAGGGGGGGAGTAATCCAGGCGGGGTTAAGGGTCTCACATCACTGCACTATCACTGGCTCCTCACACATCACTTGGCACTAATCACTCTCACTCGCACTCACTACCTGGTAGCGGCGGCGACAGGGGCGGCGCCCCCAGCAGCAGCACGTCGGAGGCGGTGGTCGCGGTGGTGGTGGCCGGCGGCCGGTCGTCGCCGTCCGTCTTGCCGTGCCCACCGGCGGCCAGCCCGCTCAGGGCGTCACTCAGGCAGTCCAGGACGAGCAGGCGCTCGGCGGGGCGCTCGGCGGTGGAGTCCGGCCGATTGAACAACATGGGGCTCCGTCGCACCGGAGGACACGCCGCGGACTGAGAGCGGCGCGCGGCCAGCCGGTCGCAGCCGCAGCTCAGCACGGCGCGGCTGGGGGGCCCCCGGGGGCCGGCGGGGAGGTGGCGGGGGCTCTAGCCGTCCCCACCACAACACAACACCAGACTCATCCTCGGCACTCGCACGACGGCGCGGAGGTGCAGGGGCCGTGCACTGGCGTGCACCGGGTGGACCGAGTCGGAAGTAGCGCGCGGGGTGACTGAAAGCCGGCGCCGGCCGACCGCCCCGTTATAAAGGGGG
>NW_026267224.1:518328-521463 GCF_000697945.3 Frankliniella occidentalis
GGATTTGTGTTCTATCTTTGGTTTTTAAATTTCAGGACCAAATTCCGAAATGTGGTTTTTCTTTCTTCAAAATTTTCCGGAATAAAATCCGGAAAAGATGTGTTATTTTCTACTTTCAAGACATGGTGGAGTTTTTAGGGGGAAATTTTAAAAGCCTTCCTGTAGTTGCACGACAACCCTTAACCACCGGCCGATGACGCCGGCAGCCGCGGCACTCACCTCGACCGCCGGCTGTGTCCGGAGACGTTCTCGCCAAAAACTAGTGTCGGCGCCGGTAAGCAGGCCGGCAACCACCTCCTCCTCGACGTGGAGCGGCTGGTGCTGGCGTTGCGCGTCGTCCTAGACTGCTCACCCGGCCGTCGACAAGCACCGCACGACGACGAAGGGCGCGACAGCGCGCTCGTCCGCTCCCGACATCAGCTGTTCCCCGACTGGCCGCTTAGAAAACGAGTCCGTTTTGGGGTAGGGCGCTGGCCGTGTGACGTCACTGCGCGGGCCAGCCGGGTCGATAGCAGGGCTCGGCGGGGTGGGGCGGGGCGCGGCGGGGGGCGCCCGGAGTGACGTCGCCGTGACCTTGGCCAGGGGAGGGGGCGCGGCCTGACGTCACGGCCACGAGCGGGGCGCACCGGGGGAGGGGGCGCAGGCGGCCGCGCCGGCCGGCAGGGGACGCCCACTCCACCCCCTGGCCACCCCGTCCCACCGGCAAGAGGCCCTCCTACCCGGAAATAGAGAGTCGGACGGACAGGAAGGGTTATACTACAACAGGAGTGCGACGACGAACGAACCTGGCAGGTCGAAAAGACAGTCGTTCGCACGGGACTCACGGCGCGGCGAGGGCTACGGCCTCGACAGTACACTACACCGGGTACTGGCGCTGATATCACTTTCGTTCGGGCAGGACAGGTCCTCCCTCCTTTCGCCCGCCCCCGCCACCCCTCGCGATGAGCCGCACCCCAGCAGCAGCCAGGTGTGGCGGCGGGGGCGGCGAGGACGAGGTTGCTGCCCTTCCCGGCCGCCGCCCCCGCCCCCTCCACCGCCCGCCAGGGCCGCTAGAGATATAGGAGGCTACAGCCAGCGGGGCGGAAGGGGGTGCGTTTTGTGCGTGGGCACCGCGCGCCGCGCGCAGAGGGAGAGGAAAAGCGTGACGTCAACGAGGACGCAGCGGCTCAGCTGTTGAGGGGCCGGTGACCACCCTACCCCTCCCTTTGTACCGGACGCGCGTGCCCCGTGCCCGGCGTCCGCGCGCCCTCGGACAAAGCCCTCATCACGCCGGACGCACTTCAATGCAATAACGCGTTTCGCTATTTATGAACACCATTTCCCCGCGCGTGAAATTTTCGTCGCTAGCCAGACTCGTGCGGAGACAGCAGAATGACGTCATCCGTAATTATTTGCTAAAGACAAAGTGTTCCTTTTGCGTCAGTTTAGGCGATAAATGCGTTCGGATGACCGCGTCGCTGGCACACTCACCACCCTGGACGTCGGCTAGGTGCGGCGAGCAGAGTCGCGGGTGGGGGAGAGGGGGAGGGGGTCGGGTCTTGCCAGGCCTGCACACACCGTAAGATTCGATCCGATACCGCGCGCGCGGGGCAGCGCGGGCATCCGTTCCCCTGGCCGACGCCCAACCGCCACGCCCCGCCAAACCCCGCCCCGGCGCGATGGGTGACCGGTGCGAGAATAGTACATCGCCGTGCGCCTCCCTCTGGTCTGCCATGACCGACCGCACCTCCTCGCGGTCCTGCTGTTTCCTCGTCACACCGCCGAGAGGGTCACCGCGTAAGCGCGCGAAAGAAAGCAGGGAACAGAAAACGACCAACAGCAAAGACACGAAGCTAAAACAAAAAAAAGAAAGAAAATCGAAAGGGCAGCGCGTCGAGTGTGAACGACAGCCCCAGGACGCCGATGTGTATATTTCAGGCCTGCCCGGCCACCCCGCCCGCCCCGCCCCGCCTCACTCTGATACTCCTTGTTTGGCCCACTGCCACGGTGCGATCACCATGTCCCGCGCCATTCAAGCGGCCCGAGAGGTGGTCGCACAGCTCGTCGCCGAGGTGCTCCGCGGCCCGGCGTCCACGTCCTCTCGCGCCATCGGGGAAGAGGAGGCGCGTCCATCCCGGTCGATAGGAGGGTTATGGAGGAAAGCGAAAGCTAGATGGAGACCCGCCCCGCCCTCCCTCACCCCTTTGACAGGTCTCTCTCACTTCCCAGACGAAGTGCCGATACGGTGATGGGCTTGTGGGGGTGGCGAGTTCAAGGATACGACGCGCCCGCTGTCGTCCACCCCGCCCCACCCATCCCAGTAGTCCAGGGGGGCCAGCCACAGGAAGGAGGGAGGGTGAGGTGAGGCGATCGAGGTGGTCAAAGTAGAAAAGAATTACAAGAAACCGACAAAAGAGGGACGGTGGGCTCGGACGGACAACGCCAAGAGAGGATGTAAAAAAATGATGTGCGAACCTGGCAAAAGACAGAAATAGCAGCGGCGGGCTCCGTGTGCGGGGGCGGGTCGGGGTAGGGGCTCTATATCGGGGTATAACGGTGGCGGGCGGGTCTATTGCGGGGGAGGGAGGTGAAAAATGGAGATGACCAGCGACAGCGCGACGCGGAAATAAAATGAGAGAGAGAGAGATAGAGAGAGACACACACATGTGACTGCCGTGCCGTACCCGCTGCAGGTGGTGGTGGTATGGTCGTTGCCTACGGTACAGTCAGTCACCCCTCGTGACAAGCCGGCCGGTGTGCTTAGCTGGCTCCCCCCATGTGATCGACTCGAGGAGGTGAGCGCGCTTTTGGCAGCGGCTAGGGACGACGACGACGACGTCCTGTGACTTCACTTTGCTCGTGACCGTACACAGCACACTGCCACAGCGCGCGCGCGATCGGTCCAAAACAATAGGCCGCGGCCCGCGGCGGCGCGGGACCAGAGAGAAAGAGAGCGCTGATGGTGGGTCTATACAATAGGGCGAGGTGAGGCGCGTTCCGCACGTGTCGAGAACCAGCGGTCGCGACCGAGCGGCGATCGGCAGCGCTTCGGCTGCACTTCGTGGTTTGTGAGATCCCTGGGCCGCATAAGCGACGATGGGGCACCCCGGCTCGGCTCGGCCCGGTGGACAAAGGCCCGGCTGGACCCGTCGCCGG
>NW_026267224.1:526113-532095 GCF_000697945.3 Frankliniella occidentalis
GGCAGCCACCCGGGGGCGTAGGGGCAGCCGGGGGCGGGAGGAGGGCCCCGCCGCCGCCGGAACGGGCTGAGTTAGGGGCGGGGCGGACGGTGCACGCTCAGCTCGCCCCGAGGAGATTTGCATCCGAGGCGGCGGGTGTCCGAGGAGGAGGACGAGGCCCTCGTATTGCAGAGCACACCCCGACCGCCCTCCACGACTTGGACACACACACACATGCACACAGCGCCGACGACCTCGCTCGCGGTCAAGGCCGGAACCGGAAATGGACTGAATCCGTGTGTCCCGCGTGCTCCGTTGCCGCGCCCGCTCCCCCCGCGCCGCCGCCCCGGTAGAGAGCGCATATTTTATTGAAGCACATTAAAAGTCTCTCTCTCTCTCCCCCGGACCCCGGTGGTGGACTCGTGCCGCGCCCCGCCTCCCGTCGACGCCGCCCGCCGCGCCGGCAGATGAAAAATAAAACAGCCCAAGCGTCGATTGCAGCTGCAGCGGCGGCGGCAGGGCGACACAGCTGCGGCAGCTGCGGCGGCGGCAGCGGCAACGCAGCCTGGCGGCGGAACGCGGAACGTATGGCATCAAATTCCGTCTGTCCAAGCCGATTACTGCTTACGGCCGGCCCTCCATCAAAACGTCATCGCTCCAATAATTAATGATTAGCGGCGTAATTCGCGTTGCATCACGCCGTTGCAATTCATTAACGCTTACAAGCGCGCGCGCGAGGGCCGGCCCCGCCCCGGCAGAGAGAGAGAGAGAGAGAGATGCATGGCCAGGGTGGAGGGGACGACGGCCAATGACAGCGGCATTTGTAAAGCCAAACGGGCCCAGGCGGCCAGCTGGGCGCAGCAGCACAGCCGCCGCCAGCGCAGCGGCAGAGAGCCGGGGCCGGGGCACAATGTACCTGTCCACCTACCGGTGGTGCGCGGGGGGTGCGCGGGGGGTGCGCGCAGAGCCGAGCGGCGCGCACCGAGCGGACCGAATAAATCAACCGGACGGCCAACTATTACTACAATACAGTTATTACTTTATTTATTCATTTCCTAATCGCCACAACATAATTTTTTCCAAAATGCACTTCAAAAGTCCTAGTACAATTTTGAGTAAAATGAGAGAATTTGAAAACAAATGCACAGTTTTGAAATTTGCACAATTTTAAGTGCACAACTTTGAAATTTGCACAATTTTGAAATTAACACAGTTTTGAAATTTGCACAGTTTCAAAACTGCACAATTTTAAAAATTACCCAATTTTAAAATATCCACTATTTTAAAAGCAGCACAATTTCGCAACGTTTTTGGAAGTGCAATTTTTAAGACCTAAATTATGGATAGAACTATGCCGACACACACACACACACGCCACTAATTTAGTTTTTCTTTTGTTGTTTTTAAATGAAGGTTTAAAATTTTGCAGGCCGTTTACTTGGCGCGCCGCTCACGCTGCTGCTGTAGGCGGCGGCAAGGCAAAAGCGCTCTAGTCCCACCCCTTTCCCCATATCCCTACCTCCTCTCCCTCACTCACTCTTTCCTCATGGACCGATACACACTCTCTCTATGACTCTCTCTCCCTGGGCGAAAAAAAAAGGAACACTCCAGCACCACCACCACCACTACGACGACCACCACTACCCCAAATTACGATCCATTGTTGCTAATATCGGTTTACAACCGATGCGTTGTAATCCTACACCCAAGGCCGCCCCGCTCCGCTCCGCGGCAGCACTAAACCTTCCCCCCGCACGGCCCGTAAGTGGACAGCGAGGCGTCAGCCGCGTCAGCCCGGCCCGTGTAATTTGCTCCATTACCGGTAGTCAGAAATGAAGAGGGGAAAACCACCCTAAATCAGGAGCGCGGGAAAGTGGACGGACGCTGCTGGGCGCGGCTTATGGGCGGACGGCAGCAGAGGGCGCTGGCCGAATATAATTATTATTTCAATACGCGCCGGCCGTGTAAAACACATTCATGTGGCGGACTCGTCAATTTTGCGCCTGTTGGGAATCTCTCTCTCCCAACCCGCTCTCTCTCTCTCTCTCTCTCTCTCTCTCTCTCTCTCTCTCTCTCTCTCCCTCTCTCTCTCTCACTCAGTAACTAATTCATCATTTTCGAAATTCTCTCGGATACAGTTATTGTTTGAAACAATAAAAAAAAGCACTACTGTTGGGTGAAAAAAATACCGCCTTATCTACTTCCTTCATACCGCCTCCTCCTGCTCCGGCGTCCTGCTCACGGCCGGTCTCGCGCAGGTCAAGGAATTATCGAATTTCGATAGCTATCGATCCATATTCGGGCGCCCCAAAGTTTTCTGATGGCCGAGTTTTTTTTTTCTTCCTATTCTTGCCGCTTCTGTTGCTGTCCAGAGGAGAGAAAATTACTCGCCCCATTAGAACCAGAACGCGCGCTCCGTGAGCGATTAGATGTGAATTATTTACGCACCTGAGGAGTAGGGAAACCGGAGAAGACGGTCGATATGGGCCACTGATCAGTTAAAAAATTATAATTCACAACAAGAATGCAAGAATGCAACTGTCTGAAAAAAAAATTTAAAAAAAAAGAACAAGTCAGTCACGCAGATTGCAGTTATTACAAAAAGTTAAAAACAGGTTATGTTCTAAGCAGTGTAATCAAAACCGTTGCATTTAGCACAAAATCGCAAAGCTGAAACTCAGGAGGTGGGAAGTAGACGGGACGGAATACGAAAAGAAGAGTGATGAGACAAGGGACAAGGTAAAGAGGAGAGAGAGAGAGAGAGAGAGAGAGAGAGAGAGAGAGGCTTGGGACATCGCTTCGCCATCAGTGCTCGGCCGCACGCGAACACAGTGCAACACCGTGTCTGCCCCCCACCCCTTCCCCTCCAATCGCACACATACACACACACACACAGGAAGATGAGGAGGGGGATGGATGCGCGCACACACACAAACACACAGACACACACACGCACACTAACGTGGGAAAGTGCGGCTCGAGGAGCCCTCAAATAAAGTACGTGCGTGTAGCGCCCGCCCTCCAGCCTCCAGGCCGCCGCCTCTCCACAGCCCCGCTCCAGTTGTTGTGTTGTTCCAGGGCGGCCGGCGCGCCACTTCTGGAAACGCCTCAATCATGATTTCTTTGAGGCGCAGCATCCATTTCTCCTGTCATTGTGGAGCGTCGCCTCGCCTTTCTTCTCTTTGCGCGCGCGAGTACCGCCCCCCCCCCTTCTCCACTTCCTCCTTCAGTGAGCTCCGACGACGACAGCAGCCACCCACTGTTGTTGCACTCATCAAAGTACAGTGAGCGCACAAGAGCGAATGTCACACAAATGTAAGCTTGTAAATGTCTATATTTAAATGTCTATATTAGGTAGGAGCATGGGAGTGCGGAGTTCAAAAACAAACATTCACAACTTAACTTGGACGCAAAGGTACCCAACGGTAACTCAAACAGTCACAAGTTGCGCGACATACACATGCTGCAGAGGAGACATCTAAGTATAAACGCGAAACGTTCGAACGAAGAATGTAAAATATAAAAATAAACACAAAAACCGCCGACTTTTACAGCGTGCACGTCGACGGGCATAGGCTGGCAGGTGTGTAACCGCAGCACGAAACCGCCCGCCACCGCCGACTTTCGTTCGATCGCCCTCTTTACTCCTGTTCTGTTGTAGTGTTTTATGGGAACCCAACCCGGCCCAGCGGCATAGTGTGTGCTTCTGAGGAGGGGAGCTCTGGCGGGCTTTAGGCGTTTGGAAAGCTGCACCGGGCCGCGCCGCCGGCAGAGGCGCGCAGGGCCTTCATCTGCGGGGCTGCGGCCTACCTGCGTCTTCGCACTCACTCCCGCGACGCGCGCTCCGTCCCTCTGCAAGGTGTGGGCCGCCGCCGGTCGATAGCACGGGGCAGAGCTGCTGCTGCTCAGCCCCCCTCCCCACCCCCACCCCCTCCCTCTCAGCACAGCCCCTTGGCCCGGGACATCACAGAAGCACTCACTTTCAAACCAAAGTAGCACTGATAAACCGACCAAGTATCCAACTCCGAAATTGTGCATTTGCAAGTGTTTGGTTCGGTGGTTGTGAAGTTGCTAGGGTAAATGACGGCCTAAGGGTACACTAAGTCAACTAGTCACGCAGCTAATGAACGCTACTTAAATGGATGATTGAGGAGAACTTGGTTGTTGTCCCGCTGACCTCTCACCCGCTCCGGCGGTGGCGCCAAACGTCCGGGTGCAGGGCCAGTGACACTTTGGGTCCCGCCTATAGCCAGCTCCCTTATCACCAAAGGAACCTACAAAACGTTATCTCCCAAAGGGCGGGTAAAATACCCAACACTTAGATGTTTTTTCGCCTTCAGCGATGCCGCAGAATGGCACGTCCACTGATACGACATCTAGCATCTCGCATCCATGGCCCAGTCGGCAGAGCGTCCGCCCAGAGCGCCGGAGGCCGACGGTTCGACGCCAGGCTCGGCAGCATTTTTCGCGCTCCGCTTGGCGTTGGTGTAAGGCCTCCGGGCTGACCTGAAGTTCAAGTGGGATTGGAACACGGCTCACCTCCGTTGGCTGGGTAGCTCTGTTGGCAGGGTCGCTGTAACTGTCAAATCACGGTGTAGAGAGATACGGTGGGGACACTGGGGTACCTGGGGAGGTCCCAGTTTTGGATCCATTATTAGTTACCCAGTACGCCGTCCGCCGCGCTGCTCGGCAACGCGTACCGGTGCTTCTCTCTCGCACAGTGACTACCTGTCTCTCTCGCACGCACGGGCGGGCGCCGGCGCTACTCTACGCCACGCCCGGTACACGTTGCCGAGCAGCGCGGCGGACGGCGTACTGGGTAACTAATAATGGATCCAAAACTGGGACCTCCCCAGGTAGGCCCGGAGCGGCCCAGTGTCCCCACCGTATCTCTCTACACCGTGTGTCAAATTGACTCGGCAGTTGTGGGTTCGAATCCCGCGTACCCCTGCTAGTAAGGCCTCTGAATCTGGGTTTCAGTCTTGCTCACCTTGCGACACCCGTAAGTCCAACAACCAAGTCCTCTTCAATCCGTTTAAGTAGCTTTCATTAGCTGCGCGGGGCTCGTGTAAAATACGGGTGAGGCAGACCTTTTCCCCTCCGCTTGCTTTATTTTCAAAATTGATGTAGTTGAGTAAATGGAGACCTTTCCAAGTGTATGAATTTTTATTCGCTCACCTACAGGCGTGCGAATATTTTGTCGCTCACCTACAAGCGTGTAATTTTTTTTTACACACCCGCAAGTGTGCGACATCTGTACACTTGGATTTCCCGTGAAGTTTTGACTCTCCTTTTAACACTGCACTTTTCTAGTCACACCCAGGCATTTTTCGATCATTTCTCAGTTATCGTCAGATTTTACTATAAGTGAGTACACCGGCACCCATTTCTAAAGTGATATACCCCTCGATGCAACCAACCATTGTTGTGAAGCGGAGTTGTGAAAATTGGCGGTCGGAATATTTGTGTAGAGAGAAGAAAAGAGGTGTTATATAATGTGCAAAATTACACGACCTGCAGACATTGATGTGAAAAATTGTGCACACTTGTTTTACGAGTGAAATGGGAAACTCACGGGAGAATTAAGTGTATGTAAAGTCCTTATCGTGTCGTGCTCCTGCTCCACAACAGGCACCCCCCATAACACCTTGTTCCGGACGCGATTGGTAGTCGTGGTTGTGGTTGATGGTGACCCCCCCGTTATCCCCGCGCCACACCACCGGCACGGCACGCAGCACAGAGACCTCCGCCGTGACCATGACGTCACGGATTCGCCAATTCGTGACGTCACGTCAGGTGCGACGTCATTATACCGTATCGATTCCGGCCGTGACCTTGAGCGTGCGCGCGCAGCAGGCCCGGCTCATCCCCTTCACATCCTCCTGTTCCGCCTCCTCCTCTCTCTCTCTCCCTCTCTCTCTCTCTCCCTCTCTCTCTCTCTCTCTCTGTCGCGCGCGCGCTGATTTCCAGGAGCAGGTGGCGGAAGCATTGGGGAGGGGGGGG
>NW_026267224.1:532860-537762 GCF_000697945.3 Frankliniella occidentalis
AAAAGAGAGAGGGAAGTTTGAGAAGGGGGGTGGGGGTCTTTGTGGTCAGAGGCATCGGACACGCCTGTCAGTCGTTGAATGTGTAAGGTGTATGAGTGTGTGTGTGTCTGCATGAGGGCACGGCAGGGGAAGTACAACCCAGTAGCATGCTAGCACGCACGCACGCACGCACGCACACACACACGTCGACCACCATAGTGGCGCCAGTTAAGAGCGCACGGCGTTGTAGGTCGCGTCCGAAAATGAGAGCTCCCTCTATTCTCCCCCTCCCTCCTTCTCTTACTCTCTCAGATACCCCCACGAGGGTTTCACCCCTCTCCCTCGCTCTTACCTCCGGCTCCCTGACCTGAGCCAACGCGAGCGACAGAGACGGCGCGGCGTCGGCCCCAGAGCGCCGCAGCCCACCGCCGCTTTGGCCATAATTCATCGTTCCGACTACCGCGCTACGCTACGCTACGCCACGCCCCGCCACGCCTTGTCCGATCACTCGATAAATATTTCGTTATTTGTTGCAGCGGGGCGGCCCTCCTCGCCCCGCAGCCGCAGCTCCTGCAGACCGCAGCATAGGCGCCCCGCCCCGCCACTCCAAATGAGCTGCATTATTGAAAAATCAGGGAGCGAGGGAGAGAGAGGGAGAGAGAGAGAGAGAGGAGAAAGCAATAATCGCGAACAAATTGACAAAATGAAAAAAACAACAAACAACAAACCAACAACACTAACTTACCAACAACAACAAACCGACAACACTAACTTACCAACAACAACAATCCAACAACACTAACTTACCAACAACAACAACAAACAAACAACATTAAAAAACCAACACCTTAAAAATAATATCACAAAACAACACAACAATAGAATGGAAACAGAAAAACAATGCCGCGCAACAGCAGCACCACTACCACCATGGCGCCTACCAAAGTGAGGATAGGCAACCCCGCTAAACAGGCGTGTTTGACGGGACGGCCTACCCCGCAGGCGCGCTACCGGGACAAAGGGGGTGGCCTTCAAAAAGGTATAACAAACCAGAAGCATGAGTCCATCTCTACGGCTAGGAAGGAGCAAGAGTAAAAGAGAAAAGAGGGGGGGAGCGATAGGAAAATGTGAAAAAAAAACAGAGAGAGGGGTAGGGGGGGGGGTCAGATGAGAGCCGCTACCTTGTTACCCGCGGCACAGGGAGCGCCGCGGCGCCGCGTGCGTCGGCACCGCCTAATGGTGTCTTCTGTCGGCGGAGAATCGCAAAGTCGGATCGCGCCGGGCAGCGCCACAGTGCCACGCCACGCTATGTCCACTCCGCACCCCGCTAGCGGTGGCAGCTCAGCTCCCATCCGCGAGCCGAATCCGTCCATTTCTCGGAGAGTTCAGAAGCGGCGGGGCGTGGCCGCGAGGGGAGCAAAGGAAGGAGCTTCCGAGAACGGCGCCGCCGACGCCGACCGGGACGAGATAGGGTCGCGGTCGAGGCGCGCGCGCGTGGGGCGGGCATGCCGGCATGTGACATGTACGGAAAAGTAGAGTAGTAACATCGAGGGGAACGAACCAACCGCCGGCAGAAGAGAAAAGTAAATAGGCGTTGTTTGCAGAACCGATATTTTAAACAAAAACAAGTAATTTTTTTTAAAAAAGCAAGTCACTAAGAAGAGTTCAGAAGTGGGTGGTAAACGTCACACTCTTTTAGGTGTGTGAATTTCAGCAGGCATCTTTGTGAAAGTAAAGGTGTCATAAGTTCCTTAGAATTATCCCGAAATTTCTAATACCTCGAAGACAACGAAATCCACCATACGGTCCACCGAACAAATGTGCGATATTTACACACTTTGCTTCGCAGTGTAGTTGAAATTTTTGCCTTGTTTTTGCAGGGTGCACTGCAGAGAGGCATATAGGCCCCGCGCACGCACCGCCCCGACAACATTTCAACATTTTAATCGAGGCTCATCGTCAGGTACTTACGGGGCGAGACTGACGTGTGCGAACGGCGGCGAGAGGCACGGCCGGGCACGGCCCGCGGCGGCGGCCTGGCCTGAGTGGCCGGCATGCGACGAGAGGGAGAGAGAAGGGATTGAGAGAGAGGAGAGAGAGAAGAGAGAGGAGAGAGAGAGAGAGGGGGGGGTAGGGCAACTTATTAGCATCTGGTACTATTGGACTTGAGCAGTGTTTTTTTTTTTTTTTTTTTTTTTTTTTTTTTTTTTTTTTTTTTTTTTTTTTTTTTTTTTTTTTTTTTTTTTTTTTTTTTTTTTTGTGCGTGTAGCTTGCCTCGATTTCTATAAAAGACTACTTCTAAAGAATTATCGAAACGTTGATTCACTTACCCTTTTTTTTCAAAAATCGGAGTTGGTACTTGGTTTGCGGCCACGAGGAAGGGTAAAGGCACTGTAGGGTAAAGTCCCCCTGCTCTCAGTGTGCGACGGCCATGTCCAATACCTACATGCCGGTCTGGTAGGTCGGGTCGCACGAGGTCACTAATGGTGCTTTCTTTCTCAGTTGGCGGCCCTGTTGCTGCTGCTGCTGCAGCACGGAGATGCTTGTGATGGCTAATAGTGGTCGTAGAGAGACTGCACCCCCCTTCCCCCTAACCTGCACAGAGTGCATCCTCTTCTACTCACCTGCGCGCCATAGGTATAGGGGAGGTCATCGACGACCTCATCCAGCTGCTCTGGCATGACAAGTGCGGGGCGAGCTGGGGGGGAATGGCGGGAGGGGGGAAAGGAGGGAGAGAGTACTGTGAGAGGCGAAGAGGAAGGAAAAGAAGAAGAAGCGAGGAGCAATGCAGTGCTGCCAATCGCTGCCACCCTCTACACGTGTGCAGGCCTCACCCCGCCACGCCCCGCCACGCGCGCTTAAACATCTCATTAACGAGGTACATTCCCGGACTGTCCCTCCCGCTGTCCCGCTGACCCTCGCGCGTCGTCTCGTCTTATTGCCGTTCGGAGTGTGTGCGTTTCCGACTGCAAAAAAAGCTTTTCGAAAAACGAAAAAAAAAGCCCAGGAAGCCAGAACTGCATCATGACTGTATGTCCATGTCCGCAATCTAAAATGCGAATTTTAGGCACCTCAGGGCGCATAATAGGCGCATTATAGATTGGGCATATAATGCAGCCATGATTTAGTCAGTGGATTTGTCACCTCGGAGCGAGCCGCACAACTAGGGAACGACTAAAAAGCATTTGCTTTGAGTGCTATTCCCGGGTGAATTTTTAACCTTGTAATAAGGTTGCATAAACTGTGACAAACGGCACCGCAGTAAGTTCATTTAAATATTTCATTTTTGCGTATCATTTTTAGAAGTAGTTGCGGAAACTTTCTTTTTGGTTTTCACAATTTTGGTGGACTCAGGAAGTGGACGGGATGGCAAGCAGGGCAGCAGTAGCTGCAGCCAAGCCCCGGCCGGGGTGGTTGGCCGGAAATGAGACCCACAGGGTGGCAATGTTTACTGGGTGGGGTGTCGCGTCGTGGTCTAGCAATCTTAAAGGCAGAACGTTTGCTAAAAGTTTTTCTTTTTACCATCCTCCCCTGGTCTTTAAAAAGAGGCAAAAGAAAACGAATAATCCGCGGGCGGGGATTGCGCGCACACCGCAAAAATTTGTGCGACACGCACAGCGGAGCAGCAGCAGGCAGAGCATTTCGTGAAAACGTCACAGCTTTTGAGCCACCCTCAACCGGCGCAGAAATCCCTGGGGGTAATGGACGGGCTCTGAAGCGGCACAGTTTGCGGCGTCCATGTAAGCCGGTGTGTGTCAAACCGAGAGAGTTCTGCTGGAGGAGAGGGGAAAGAGAGAAAGAGACAGAAGAAAAGCGAGGGTAAGAGTTTAGATCGTTCCTTTTTTTTCCTCCGGCTCGCCAAGTTGCAACAATGAGAGGATAGGCTACCACCACCGAGCTCGACTACTTGCGTCACCCCCACGCCTCACGCCTCGGGCAACAGAAAAATATTCGCCTCGCTTCCTCATAAACCACCCACACTGCGAAAGGTAAACGGAGGTATGGAAAGAAAATGAGGCACAATAGTAGAGCGAGAGGGAGGTACACAGGGAGGGAGGGCGAGAGAGAGAGAGAGAGAGAGAGAGAGAGAGAGAGAGAGAGAGAGAGAGAGAGAGAGAGAGAGAGAGAGAGAGAGAGAGAGACAGAGAGAGAGACAGAGAGACAGAGACAGAGACAGAGAGAGACAGAGACAGAGAGACAGACAGAGGGGGCGGGGGAGATGAGGAGTAGAGAGAAAGGGTAGAGAGGTATGAAGAAGAAGATGGAGGAAAAAGAGCAGAGAAAAGGGGACAGCGGTGGGAAAATATAGGGGTGTGAGTGCCCCTGTACGTAGGTGTCGGAGTGTAGGTGTGAGCGGGTGTGAGAGAGAGAGAGAGGGGGGGAGGTGGAAAGATGGATTGATGGGGGACCACTGAACTGAAAATTCAATCAACGACATCGCACTGCACTCCGCCAAAGTTCCCCCGGAGTCGGCGGTGCCCCGGAGTGGCGGGACGCCACGCTAGCGCCGCGAGGCGGATCAGAGTGTCTGCTGTCCGGGTCGACCGACGTGTCCCGACAGCAAAGGATCGCGAGCCGTCACGACCGTACGCGGAGGGTATCGGGGGAAAGTTTTCGCAGAAGCGAAATTGAATGATTAAACGAAGCCATGCCCCACCGACAGGGACGAGGAGGTAGTGTCCGGGAGGGGAGGGTTTCGGTCTATTAACACCGCACTGCCGGCCCTCCCGCTCAATGCATGTCATCAACGCCCGGGGTCCCCTATTCCTGGAAGGGACACCCCCAATACCCCCCAGGCCCCCAGGCTGACGATGCCGCGCTGTCTGGAAGAATGGGTGTGATGTCGGGGTCGACGTTTCGGAGCCGCCCCGACCCCGGGTGCCGACGGGCATGACCTGTCCATGTGTGCCACTGGGGGGGGGG
>NW_026267224.1:537812-539289 GCF_000697945.3 Frankliniella occidentalis
GGGGGGGGGAGCAGCGACACAGAGCTGGCGAAGAGAGGAGCGCAATAAGGGAGCTCATAGCAGGGAGCAAAACTGTTCTGGGAACTTCTTTCACCATGTTTTCTTTGATAAATGGGGGCCTTTCTCGTCGCTGTGTATCTAGGTACACCGGGCCGCCGCCGCCGCCGGGCCCCGCGCGTCTCGTCAGGTCGGCAGCGGCGGCTGCGCGGGGCCCCCGCTCCAGGAGCAGCACAAACGGCTCCAGGAGGAGGTCATTCCAGATTTAAGGAATCCCCGGCATCTTTCAAATGGCTGCAGGTGTGCAAACGGAGCGCATGGCGCACCGACCGGCCGCCGACCGGCAGCGCTGCGAACAACACGTGGGGGAGACGGGGAGGAGGACTGAGCGAGAGAGGGTGAGAGCGAGCAAGAGAGAGAGAGAGACACGTAGTTGGTATGCGAAAATTCGCGGCCATGTATACTACATCCACCCACTTTGGCTCATCGCGAAAGATAGTTTTCGCAAACTTTCGCAGTATAAGGCATTTTCTCCACCACCATCGAAGCGAAGCAGAATAAACAATATGATGATGATGGTGACGACGTTGATGAAAGCTGACATTGTGATGTTTATGAGGATGATGGTCATTGTAATGGTAGTGTGATGGTGATAAAGATAACAAGGTTGTAGGATAATACGGCAATGATGATGGTTCTGATGATGGTTGATGGTTCTGATGATCATTCCGATGCTGATTCTAATGATGATGATTTCGATGATGACTCCTTCGATGATGGTGATATTAATAATGATGATTCAGTTGAAGATGATGATCCCTTGGCAACTTATCATTTCGGCCGGCCGCGCCATATCGGCCGCGCAGCTACCCTTTGCGCCACGCCGCGCCGCAGATGCAAATGCGTCGGCCCGGCCACATGATTTGCGACGGCAGCCTCGTCATCACTCTGCAGCGCGTACATGAAGCGCGACGCTTTTTATTTACTAGTTTATTAGTACTTTTATTACTGTCATAGTAACAATAATGTATAAAATGTAGTCTTATTTGAAGTTGGCGTAAGCAGGGTCGACTTATCGTTTACGTGCCTGCTATTCCCCGTTTTTTTTTCGTGGCCTGCGCGCTGGCTTGTATTCAAAGGCGCTGTGCTGCTAGACTGCTGCACTGATTTATCCCGCTCACTCACCGACGGCTCGGCCACCTGCGAGACGCGGGAGACGTAATGGAGGTTTACAGCGAGGTTTGCAACCCTACCCAACTCCCAACTCTCTTTCGCGCCCCCTGTTTTCGCAGCATATAATAATGGAGCGCAGAAAACAAAACCAGGAAAATGTTGGATGAGTCGGTGCATGCCAGATGTTTTCATACAATTTTTTGAGCATGCGGACACCGAGAATTATAATGGACAATTTCGTGCAACATTTACTATAGAACATAATCATGCACAAATTATCCTGCAAATATGATTCCCTGCAAAAAAA
>NW_026267224.1:540664-549310 GCF_000697945.3 Frankliniella occidentalis
GTCCCTTTTTCAATCACAATCTTGTTCTTTTGCCTCTGTTTGAGAAATTTTCGTTTTGGACGTCTTAAGCACGATGAAAATAACACACCTGGTGATGGTGATCGCCGCCTGTGCCTGTGACTTTGCGCGGGGGCACTTCCCCGGCCGGCCGGCACGGCCACCGCGCCGCTTCACGATTTCTCATCTCGATGCCCTCCCCCCCCCCCTCCTCGCCGGCTCTCCTCCTCCCCCCGCTGGCTTACAAGTGAATCGTGTCGGGAGCGCGGCCTGGCAGGGTGTGAATATGCGGGGAGGTTGCACGCGGCGCGCCGGGGCGTGGCGTGGCGCCGGGCGCGGCAGTTGTTCCCAGGCGCCAGCGGGCCGCCAGCGGGTGGCGCCTACCACTGTGCGTGTTCATTAGAGCCACCTGCTAACGCCGCCATTTTTCACGCCCAGCGCCGCGCGACCGCACCATAAGCACGCCGGCGATTAAACTCTTAATTTTATTTATTATTATCATTATCAGTTTCTAGTGTCGTTATCATTATTCTTGGCGGTTTTGCTCTCGAGAAGACTTTTTGCTGCTTCAGGGTGATACTGGCATCTTATTGGAAGCGCCCAAGTGGCGCTATCCGCCGAAAGCAGTGAAACAACACAAAGTAATATAAAAACCGAAAAAAAACAAAAAAAAACTGAACTTCTGATTATCTTCATTGGAATAATTGTCAAAATTATACCTGCTACGGAAATCTCAGTACATGCATGTACATTTCGGCAAAATCTCTAAAAAGCTCGAAATAATTTGTTTGTCAATGGGCGAGGCTTTTTGGACAGCTACGTTAAGTACGTTGTAGATGCAACCTCAAGCCCGGCGGAAGCAACACCAAAAAAAAATACCGTTACGGATCAACAGCCGTGGTCGAGAATGCTAGAAGAATGAGCACGAGCAGATCGCGAAGCAGTCAAAACAGCGAGGTTGACAAAACATGGCGCGCCAAATTGCTCACTACCCCGCGGAACGGAGCAGTGGGCGGTCGCAGGCCGGCGGGCGGGAGGGCGGCCGCACCGAGACAAAGCAGTGAAAGCGGCCACCTCATAATGGGAAGGGCAGTATTTCGACTAGTGCGGTGGGCGCAACTCCGCTGTCGCTGACAGCCCTAACCCTCGCCCTTACCTTTTCGCCTTACATCGTCCCCTTTCTCTTCATCGCGGTGAATACAAACGGCCGCATCTGGACTTACGCTCCGCAGACCCAGGTGGCAAATGGGTTGACCCGCGCTCGCAAGCAAGTAAAATGACATAATCGCGCAACACAATACCACATTGGTCAGGTCAGCGCGGTCCCTACGCCGCTTCTCTCTGCCTCTTTTCTTCCCTGCGTGAAAACAAGGGATGAATAAAACAATCATATAATAATGATTTCATATTTATGTAATACCTGGGAAATCCAGGGCTGCAAATGTCGCACAACTGCAGGTGTTTTGAATAAGGTGGATAAAATGTTCTCAACGACACAAGTGCAATGCACTCAGGAAAACAAAGTTCGCCAAAGATGTACTAAAATTAATGAGAAGAACGCAATTCTTTTAGGTTGTACCAGGTGGCTGACTCACTGTATAAAGGGGTGTCCAGCAAGTAACAGTGCGACCAAAGTTGCACGATACTAGAACATCTGCTACGTAAGTTGCACAGCTGCTATGGGCTCCTTGTGATGAGCCCATCATTGTCCTTTACTGGTTTCTACGCTCAAGGCAAGTGCACCAGTCCCCAGCAAGGTTTGGTGTCCTGTTGGTGGGTATGTCCTGTGCCATGTGCCCCATGGTAGAGGTCACACAGCTCTGGGCTGGACACCTTACAGTGTTGTTGTTCTAGAGACTAATAAGTTTAAAAATAAAAATTTTGATTCAATAGAAACTCTGTTGTTCAAACAAGAACTTTTAATGGACGAAACCAAATTATCCTAAAATTTGCCGTTCCAGCTCAAATTAAGAGTCTAAACCAAAAACATGTTTTACGGGCTTTAGCCAAAGACAGAAGTGTAAAATGTTTTACGTGTATCCGGGCCGGTGTGCCTCCTCCTACACAGTGATGTGCTTAGAGATTGCCCTTAGGCAGCACAAAAGCCTGTCTGTGCGTAACAGCCCCCGCGTGTTGGGCAAGCCTTTCAACCCCTTGTGCCCCCTTGTGCCCCAGTGCTGCCGTACCTGGAAAAGCAGATGGACGCGGCCTTCCTTTGCTTTCAAAGAGTGCGAGAGGAAAACACATTTTTTGCGTCGTTGTACTACTGGTCACCCTCTAAATTTGTCGGATAAAAAATTAAACAAAATTGTAGGAAACGAGGCATTGCCTCTAACTTACTTTTAAAGCTTTTTCCTTCAACCATTTCTCCCGGGTTGCGGGGGAGGCCACTGCCCTGACCCCCACCCCCTCCCCCGCCAGTCTCTCACCAGGCAGTGCGGAATCTGGGCCCGCCTGGCGCTGCCGGCTCTCGGTATCGATTGCTACCCCCTCGCCCCCTCACCTACCCCTCGCGGGACCGGCAGCTTGCATGCGACCTTGAGAACCCACTCCAAACTCCAGTCAAACATCACACTTTGAGCGCGAGCCTCCACAACCGTATTGCTACACTGCGAAAAATAAATTATTGCGATGTTGGCAGGACACAGTGCGGTTTAGCATCAATTATTAAGATTCTCCAAGCGCACTGACAGTGAGAGGGGCGTGTCCGACCGATGACTTCAATAGAGGACGAGTAAAGTCTTTAGTAAATAAATACTAGGGTGAAGAATGGGTAGGTTGGCGAACGTAACTTCCTATAGGAAGTATATGAGTATACTCATATGGTGTCTAGTTGCTTGTATGCAGGCGGCAGGGACCCAGGATGTGTGTGTATGGTATGAATATGTATGTGTGTGTACGAATATATAAAATGGGCTGTCAACAATAATGGTTGTTATGTGACAATTTCCATTGATGAGTAGTTTTTACTTCAAAAGTTTTAGATGCTTTGTGAGTAAACGCATTACGTTTTCTTGAACAAAGCAGTTACATAACAAACAATGTTGTTGTTCAAAAATATACAGTAGTCAGTGAAAAACTTGCCAACAATTTGTTGTCAATTTACAAAATTATTTGTTTCTTCACAGTGGCACTAGCGTATAGCGTCTATCGCCCGGCCCGACAGTGCATCCGGCCGGGAGTACGGCGCACGTGCGACCCCAGAGTATGATTTAGCGGCGTGCGGCGGGCCCGGCGGGTCCAGCGCGGCCCCCGCGACCCCGCCGGAGATACATCACTCGTCTCTGCACTTCCGTTCGGACGCGCCGCGCAGCCGCCGAAGCTGCTGCTGTGTCAGGTTACTCGCACTGACGTACACCTCGCAGCAGGAAATATTATATTTGCCGATCTTTCTTTACAACCATACCAGCTTGAGCAAGAAAACGCGAGGTTCGCGAAAGCGGCATGTCTAGGGAGTGAGAAGCGGTGGATAGCCCGCGGGTTGGAGAGTGATTTTAAGTACGATTCGTTAAAAAGGCAACCACCAAGACTAGTTTAACATTAAATAAACCATAAAATGTACACTATTTTCTTGCATCGCTATTGTGGGAAGTTTGCAATAAAGAATCCGCATTTCCTCTGAACTATTTCGCTTACTCAAGTTGCAAGGAGTTTCACCGGCACCAGGCGGTGAGTGTCCCTGTGCAGGCAGACCAACTTCAGACGGATCACACACTCCCTGCCGGCGAACGCACCGCAACGTCTCAGTAATCCCCTGCCGCTTCCCCGTAGGTGCGGGTTTGGGCGGTGGGGGCCCCCCGACCTGTGCAATAGAATGTTTACGCAAACACTTTGCTGGAACAACAGCCCGCCCGGTAACCATCCTATAGCACCGCAACCCACGCCGCCCCGCGATTCACTTTCGCGAAAGTTCCGGCCCACCGCAAATCCCAGTGTCCCCTGCTGTGCCGCGCGCACCCCGCGCACCGCTGCACACGCACCCCCTCCAGGCCGCGACACGTGCGAGTGACGTCACATGGCGCCGTCTCTCTCGCACTGACGTCACGGGCACGTCATCGATTGGCGACGTCACGAAGGTGGGTGTACAGAGACGCCCCCGCCCCGTCGCCACCCCTCGGTGGAGGGGGCGGCCGCCGCCCGCCCCACGGCGCGCACCGCCCTCTGTCGCCAGCGTCGCGAACCGCGCGAACCCGCCGCTCAGGTAGTTGATAAGAAATAATTGTTAAAGGCCATCATTTAACAAACAAACAAACAAACAAACAAACAAACAAACAAACAAACAAAACAAAACAAAAGTAAACTTGTCAAACTTTGAATTTTTTAAAACTGTTCTTGAAAGAATAAGAAGAAACTTTTCAAAAGACGATTAATAGGAAACTTAGTTTTGTTTTTCCCGTTTTCAATTTTTTGAATGTAAAATCGCATAAAAAAAAAAGTTCACGCGAAAACGTTGGGTTGCGGCAGCTGGCGCAACCCCCATCTCGCACTCATTTCCATTCCATTAATCTTGCTTTCGTTAACAAGAATGATGGTCGCAATCAGGCTGACTTCGTCGAAATTCAGCCCGACGGAAGCGGTGGAAAGGTAAAAGAACAACACAAAAAAAATGATAAAAAACCACCCCCAGCGCACTGCACAGCAAAACAACGCACAACAGCAGCAGCCCTGCTGGCACGGGCTTCCCCTGCTTCCGCATAGGAAATGGTCTTCCCGAGCGCGAAAGAGACCAATTACCGACCACACGATCGGACGGCCCCGAAAAGGCGGTGAGAGACCAAACGGCGCGGCTCCTCGTTATAGTAGCACACAGAGGTGAAATCATTGCAGGTGAGTTTGGTTTACTATAAAGAATGTGTCCTTCTCTTATACAAGCTGGCGTAGCCCCATCGTGCGATCCTGCCTGAACTTAACCACCTTACGGAATACACAGTAGTAGAGGGTGCTGACGAGGTGCGGACAGATGAGGCAGTTTGGGGGGCACATTAGCAGCCTCAGCAGCAGCTGGGACGTTCGGGCGACGACAGGCAGAGAGAGAGAGCGTAGCTAGCAGCATCTGTCCCTCGCACTTACGGCTCGCTTACGGTCCGACGGGCAGACGGACGGTAGCGGCACGCCAATGGGATGTGGCCGCGGGCGGCGGCAGTCAGCTCACATGGCGCTACGGGCGTGGCGGGGCGTGGCGGGGCGTGGCGGGGCGCGGCGGGGCGCGGCGGGGCCTGGCGGCCGACAATTAGTGGAGGGGATGTGTGTGGGAAAGTCGCCTCCATCCGAGCGGAGCGACCTGCCAGCCCCCCAGCGGCAGCCATTGCCAAGTGCATTTAGCCCGAGACGAGGATGAAAAACTTCCCGTGACATTCACGGGAAAACACGGTTGTTTTCAGGTTACACAAAAATGGGACTTACCTTTTCACCAACATTGGTATTAGTGGGTCCGACATCCCAATTATGAGTGGCCTTCGCGAGATACAGAGTCGTGGTCGTGGGGTATGCGCGCGCCGTGTTGGACCGCCGTGCGTCGACAGGGGGGAAAGACACCCTTCGGATCGATAGGAGCGGGTCCGCCGCTTGCAGCCCCCCGGAGGCGTGGGGTATAGCCCCCGTGGCACACCTGGGGCTGGGACACGGGCATTCTGCGAACAAGACAAACGCACCCCGGATTAGAACGATTGTTTCCCTCAGCGGTGCTCTAGTACAAAAGCGATTAACAAAGGCTTCGAAGTACATGCCCTCCAAAACTATAACACCCACGCAAGCCTACAGCCCGCTCACCACTCCCACCACCCACCTCTATCTTTCTACATCTCTCTCTCTCTCTCTCTCTCTCTCTCTCTCTCTCTCTCGGCAGGCCGCTGTGCGATTTCAGAAACAGCGGGGGGACAAGGCGGCCGTCATAGGCCAACTTTTATGGACGGCGTTCATGCATCGTTGTCGTCGTCGTCTCCAGCGCCGACGACGTCCCTTCAAAAAAAATATATACGAGGTGACCTTCACGGCGCGCACGCGCTCTCTCAGCACCTGGCGCTTCCCACGACGGGATGTGCGGGGGCGTTTGATAAGGGCGCGGAACTCCTCCGAGACCGGAATAAGAGTTACGGAGAAACATTTTGATTACAATTTCTATGGGATAAACTAGAGTAACCACCGTGAAAAATTCCCTCGTAAATTCAAGACGAAATTTGTGATAAATATTAAGAAAATATGTTGTAGCTTTAAGACAACTTAAAGTTGGTCGTCGATGAACTCCAACCCACGATGAACTCCAACCCACGATGAACTCATACACAATGCTTGTAATTTTACAATTTTAAATTATAATGTTACGATACGCGCACAGGAACATTTTCCCGGTAATACCCACAACTATTATGTACAGTGAACACAATTATGATTACTCTAACGATGCTTTCTTACAGTGATAGCAGTTATATCGCAAAGTCAAAAGGTTTTCTTTAAATCTGCCATTTATTTTGAGAGGGCGTGGTTTCGTCCCTAACCCTGCCAGGATAGTACAAGAATAAGAGGGCGCCCGAGGTCGCTCCAAATGACTTTGCAGCAGATCGACAGGAGCCTTGGGTCAAAGGCGCGAGAATGTTTCTCTCTCTCCCTCCCTCCCTCTCTCAGCACAATAAAAGATTTCTCCTGCAAGCTTATGCCGCTGCCACCGCTATGATGCAGGGCATGCTGAGCAGATCAGCTGGCGGCAGAGATTTGTTGCGGTGTACGACTCGAGGGGGTAGGCATAGCCGAGTGCCAAGCTCCAGCCCGACCGACATGATCCAGTGCACATTTTACTCCGCGCTATATGAATTACTGTTATTCAACGCGCGCGGGGCATCTGCTGCCGAGGAGGTGTAAGGTCCCACAGCTCGGTACCGTACAGCCTTGTTCGAGAGCAGGCCTGCGGAGAGAGCGAGCGAGCGAGCGAGAGAGAGAGAGAGAGAGAGAGAGAGAGAGGGAGAGAGCGAGAGAGAGAGATGGACAGGGAGGAAGACGCGGGGATAAGGGGCGCGGGAAAACACCCTCTCGTTCAAATGTGCCTCGAGCAGCGCGCCATACTACTGTGTTGTGTGGATGACTTTCCATAAACCTGTTGTAGGCGCGCTTTTGGGTTGCGCTTTAACAAGGAAGCGACGGGAGTCCGCGAAGAACTACTCGAGCAGGTTGTTGTGGGCGCGGCAGTACGCGCGGCGCTACACACGGGCTGGGGTGGGAGGGGCCCAACACGGTGCTTCTCTGTGCAAAACCCACTTGTGTGACGTGCAATCAGCGGGGAGGTATGGATGGAGTGTGACGAGACAGCATTCAAAATTGTTTGCAGTCGAATTTTTTGGAAGGGCTATGAGATAGGGACGTTTCAGAACAAACAATAAAACGGTTCGTTTTTTATCCCCCAGAAAACATTCTATAATTTTTGAAGGAAAAAAAGGAGGTGGTATTTGATGAAGCTGGCACAGTACAATAATAACTCGGCGAGAGATCTGCTGTTGTTGTTTCCCGCTTGCTGCTGTCGCGCAGACTGAATAAATCTCGCCAACATTTTGCGCGAAACCTCCCCAAAGCCGAGTGCATCGACGGTGATGCGGCGGTGATACCGGCTGTCTCCACGCGGTCAGGCGGTGCATGATTCATTCCAGCGATGATTGTTCTGGGCCGATAAGTCAGCGGAATATGAAACGAATATAAACAACACATAATTGCAACAAATCAAGTCGGCGCGCGCGAAAGTCCGCGAAAACACGGACGAGCGGGGTAGATTCGGCACCGCGATTCGTATAGTACTGCAAAGCGTTTCTTTTCTTTCTTGGGCCCTCTCTGTCTCACTCGCTCTTTAGGCTAACAGCGCCTTCCGAGACGGGGCAGCAGCAATGAGCCGCTCTCCTCGCTATTACTTTTGCGCTGCACGTGTTTCGCAAGCCAACGGGACTCTTTTGCAAACAACGCGTTTTCATAAAGTTTCCGGCTCTTCTTCATCTCGCGAGGTGCTGCTGCTGCACGCGATGCACCCGCCCGCGGCCGCGGTCACTTGCACCGCCTCCCACGACGACGAGGTCGCCCGCTCCTTCTGACACGGGGGAGGAAGGGAGCAGCCAGGCCGCGTCCGTAAAGTACAGCGCCGATAACTCGGCGCACGGACGTAAAGGACTCTCCTCCAGGGAGGATTACGGCCGCCACAATAACTCGACAATTATTTATTCAAATCATCGGCGGTAAATCAGAACCCCCCGCTGTGGCTTGTTGTGACTACTCGGACCGGCAGAAAAAGACGGCCTTTCCCCGCGCGAATTAGGCAGCAACAGCATTAGAGAGGTACAAATTTCCCACTCAAAATTACTGCAAAATTAATTTTAACCATGCACCACCCACGCTCCAAACAGTTACGACAAAGTATTACTAATTTCTTTGGTAATAACGGCAGGCGATTTTAACTTGCATCCTCCAATTCTATGCCAATATACCTCCTCTGCGTCGTCGACGTCCTGTCCTCCCCTCGTGGATTCGCACTTACACCAACTGTGCACGTGTGTGTGTGTGTGTGACACCGGCGTGACCATAGCGCCGCCGGCCCCAACAAAAATAGAGCCGTTAGGGTGGCGTGACGCGGCGTGGCGCGCCCTGCCCCCCTCTCCCTGTACCATTCCTGCCCCCCCC
>NW_026267224.1:553923-558489 GCF_000697945.3 Frankliniella occidentalis
CCACGATTTGCGACGCTCTACGGGACGTGCACGAATTCCTGGCCGAGCTTGAGCCTCCCGCTGGCCTCTCTCTCTCTCTCTCTCCCTTTAATGGATGGACCTATTGATGCTGCAGCCAAGGTAATCATTCGCCTCAGTTCGGTAAGGAAGAAGGAGAGCAAGGGAGACGAGGAGAGGGCAATGGAAGAGGGGGAAGCGGAGGAGGGGGTTGAGGGAGACAGGTTAGTTAATTAATTAGGGAAATAAATTGATCCTGCGGCTGGCTAGCCGCGGCGACGTCGGCGACCGAAACACGCATATTTCAGAAAAAAAAGGAGGTACGCCATGGAGTGGCACACCGCAGGGGGGCGCCGTAGCGCGAAAGGGTGGGGGGGGGGAGGGGGGAGAGAACGGAGAAAGAAATAGCGGCCCAAAATCGGACACGAGCCGCGACCGCGACGACAGAATATGGATCGCACGGGGACCACAGATCTACTCCTCCAGGCAGGTCAGACCCCCAACGGGAAGAACGCAACACCCACGGCGAAAATACTGAGAAAATAATAATTGTTGTGAGACAAAAGAATAAAAAAAGAAGTGTCTAATAATTATAGATGGGTTTCAAACGCACGAGCAGGAGCATCTTATTCACCGCACGTTTTGAAATGACGAAAATGGGCAATAATTTTTCTCAAATGTGACACAGCCCACGCATTGGATAAGACAGAGCAGAGGGGGATTAAACAGAACGACAGACGCACAAGTGTGTGAGTGTGTGTGTGTGTGTGTCCCAGCCAGCGGAGCTCACAGCGGCTCGGGCGGCCTCCCGTTCAGTAACTTGTAAATCAAACGTGAGAACCAATACAGAAACCATTCCTCCGTGAGCGCTCGTTTTATGGTTGTTAAGCCATTCATTCTGACGTCGGGCCTTGATGTCACACTACCTGCGTATGGGGGGTACGGGGCCGCGCATACTGCAAAACCCTTTCCATCGCGAGAAAAAAAAAAGGCAGCGAGGCATAAATTATTTAAGTTTTGCAAAATTCTTACGTCCTCTGCGGCATTTGTGAAAGTGAAAGGTGGGACGAGGAGAAGGGTTGGTGCAAAAAACGCAAGTGAAAATCGTCAACGGCGTACCACTCGCACTTTCTTGAATTTTACCCGCGAAACACATGCAAGAAAGGCTTTTGTATATGATTAATGGCCAGGCGCCCCTCGAGGGATTCGATTTCACGTGAGGTGCAGGTGGTAACGGATGGGCGTTGGATGCTGGCCAGGCGCGGGGGGAAGCGGGCGTTCCAGGGGCTGCAGAGGCCCTACTGACACAATGGCGGACGCAAAAAGAGAAGACAAGTGCTCTGTGTGTGTGTCTGTGTGTGTGTGTGTGCGCGCGCGCATGTATGGGCGCTCATGCAGGTGCACGGTGTCATCAAAATGTTGTTGGGCCTGCTGACAGCCTGAGGATGGATAGAGACGGATAGGGTAGAATGATAGATTGAGCGGGAGAATGATGATGGTAATAATAATAATAATAATAATAATAATAATAATAATAATAATAATAATAATAATAATAATAATAATTTCTTCTTTGTGGAGAAACATTCGTCGCCTACACTTCAGAGTTCTGAATAAGATTATTACGCAGTAATTTGCATATCACTTTTGACACAGACTTTTTAACAGATACAAAGATCTGTTATCTTTTACATATATTTGTGTATATGTCATCGGAGTCTGTATCGTTTTCGATACAGAAATTTGTGTCAAAATGATTACTGTGTAAAGACGATACAGAATTTTGTACTTTCCCTAGAGTGTAGTTATATCGTTTTGATACAGATTATCAAAGACGATAAAATGTGCTGATAAAAACCATACATGACCGCTACCCGCCAGCACCCGCCGCCACCACCATGCAACGTTCCATCCATCCCGTCGGGATGATCCTCGGATGATCCCGGGCCGGGTCCACCATACGACGGGGCCCCTGCAGGGGACCGCTTGCGTCGTGTCGGACCGCTCGTCCCGCCAGGTCGCGCAGCAGAGCCTTCCCTATGCATGCGCACTCTCGGGGTCCCGCCCGTCAGACATATGGCCCGTGTTAGGCGCGGAACATCTCTATGTTTGTTGTTGTTGTTGCTGCGTAGAGTCACGTCACACGCCGTTATCTGGCCGGAGAGAACACTTATCGCCGCCAAATCTATTTCCGCGCGGCGTCTCCGCCCAATCGGACCATCCATCAAGATCCGCTTGCATCCCGCGCGCTAAGTGGGCGCGCGCCAAAGCCACCCCGAGAGTGGCTTCGGCGACTTGCCAATCCAATTTTTGCATGGCCGTAAACTTTGCACGTACGTGAGGATGGGACCTCCTGCGAACAGCTTTCATCTCGACAGTTTCTCATGCATAGAGCATGACTAATGCACAAAGCCAGGAAAAGAAAAATAACACATTTAAAAATATATTTGATTTTGAAAAAAATGCATTTTTTAAAACTGCGTATTTGCGTCTCATAATGTGGTGCGGATAACGCACGGAGCGGGACGCACGCTCACGCAAAGCTTAATCAAGCGCATCGCCATACACTACTGACCTTATAATGCTTTTGATTCACTGCGGAAGGGAGGCGCCTGGCCTCTCGGTACACGCCGCGGCGAGGAGGATGAACTAGTCGACGGACAGTGGACAGCGACGCCGCAGCGGAGCCGCGCCACGGCATGGGCTAGGCTAGGCCAGGCTAGGCCCCGCGGGGCGTCGGTCGGGTGGAGCCTATAATAGTCCAGGACCCGAGAGTTCTCACGGCATCGCACACACACACACCCGTGCACACATGCACACCCCGTTCAAACGCAAACACACATCATGCGCTCCGAAATGAAATGCTACGAGAACAGTAAAACGATCAGGAGCAGCGGCAGCAGCACCGAGATGCGGCAATCCGTTAGCGGAAAGGAAGTCCGTTTAAACCAGAAGAGTTTTGGGCGCGCGCGCGTCGCCGCGTTTCCGGGACGAAGTGACCTCAAGCAGCTGTGCTGCCGTGTTTTCGTCGTGGGTGACAATTGTTTGGAGCTGCCAATGACCCACATGGAACGGGAGAAAAAAAAGAAAATGAAGACGGGTGCGCTGAATTTATACAAAGAATTTGGCACGTTTCCGGGACAAAACGACCTCAAAGCCAAAGCAACGGTTGTGGGTGGCTGGTTAGTGCTGCCTTGTGACCCACATAGGCATGGCGCGGGGTCCACCTTTGGGCTGGACTGAGCCAGTCCGCACCACCTTGCCACACACAGACATTTGGGCGGTAAAATACTGGAGAGTTTTCCGGCAGTGTCGCTGACGATGCCTCTTTTGGTTCGACTCGAGGTTGAAGCTGTAAGAAAAGGACCGCCAGAACTGGAAGAACAATGTTAAACAAGCGCTTAGAAAAGTTGGTTAGGTGAGGTCGGGTTAGGTTATAAAGGGCTTTTAAGCCTCCAAGGGCTCTAATTTGTTTTCTAATTTGTTCCAGGGTTCTAGAGTGAATTAAAGGCAGCAGATCAAAAATTTCTTTGACATCCTTGGAAAAGTGCGACCCTCTGTTTCTGTAGTGCATACTGTCCCGAACCGTACTAATCACTCTAGAAAAACTATTGTGACATGTCACATTAAAAGAGTAAAATTCTTAGCATAAGTGGTGCAATGAAAGAAAAGAATAATTGTTCCAACGACCTTCGTGTTCTTATGGCCGGGTTGTTGGTCCAAAGACACGGTGCCGCTAACCCTATGACAGCCGGTGGCTGGGCCACCGCGACTATGTCCTTGAGCCAGCATATCATGGTCGTTAGAATAGCATCCTATGTTCCATTCCAAGAACAAAATGTTGTTGGTGGTGCAACTTTTGTCGTTGGTACAATGATTTTTTTTTTCGTGTGTGACTGTATTTTTGGTCATTTGTAGTGTGACCTGTCTGTTCTGCCTTTAACTTTTTGCCTAATGATGTTAGATCAATTGGTGTGAACTGAACTCAGGTCACATTACATTGCAAGACCACAACTGGTCACACCAATCGATGTGACGTATGTCACATTAGTTTTTCCTGCGCACTTAGTCATAAAGAACGCACTAACACAGTCGCGTATCGCGTCGCGCCAGAACGATGATGGAAAGCAGGGGTTTCAGGAGTGAACGCGGTGTCGAAACGACACTCCTTTTGTCTTTTTTTACGACGAAACAACGTCGAATCCGATGCACACACCCGCCGCTTCGAAGTGCCGTCTCCGATCGCGGGCTCTGCGACGCTGCGCGGCAGTGTAGGTGACCGACGATCGGTGGAGTAATCTCATAAACATGGGGTCGACCGGGCACAGTGATATATGCCTCGGAATGTACATCGGGTACATACGAATTGGTTTGATACTCGGTCGTTATCAGCACGAGGGGGTGGAGGGGAGTGCGAAGGAGGCGCGCCTGGCAAAATATCGGTAACAGCATTTCCACGTCATACCCGCACACCCCGCACCAACCCAGGAGAGCCGGTCGAAAACGAGATCATGAGCCTATGTTCAATATTTAGGCGCCGAAAGGAATCGACGAAAACTTAACAATCTT
>NW_026267224.1:558544-559524 GCF_000697945.3 Frankliniella occidentalis
TTAAGATTAACATGTGCCCAAGAATACACCCAGAAAATGGTATCCTTGAAACAAGCCAAATGCCTAGTATAAGGGTGTCTTTGACACAAATATATTTTTCTTAGCATAGTTTAAACGTCGTTTAAACTTCGTAAAATAAAGAAAAGGTTGCGTTTAACAAAATAGCCTTGAAAACATTGGAGATGCTTTAGACCAAGGATGAAAATGTGCTTGTACTTTAAAAATGAATTTACCTTGGTTTAAGGATACAATTTTTGGGGTGATATGCAAAATTGAAGTAAGTGTCAAACACTGTCAGTTGTTCGGCGCACACTTGCAGGTGTTTGATTGACAGGGGTTGGAAGAATTCGACTTCACAGTTCGCACCACTAGTAGTTGCAGGCATGACGCGCAGCGCTAAACACGCCTTTCAGAGGCGCAATATCGCAGTTTCAACCCTTTTTAGATGCCACTGCAAACGAGACAGGTGAGGCATTTTTTTTCCTTGTGCAACTTTAACCCAGAAGTAAAAGCGAGCAGCGCGTGTGTTGTCCGTCCGTTCCAACAGCCAGGAGGCTGTGCACACAAACATTTCCCGTAGAGTTACGCCCCGTGTGAATGGCGCCGGGTCGGCCGTCGGTCGGTCAACCTTGCGCCGCGCGCACAGTCAGCCGGCAGTCAACGGCCGCACAAAATCCGTCCGCGACGCTGCCGCCGCCGTTGCCTTCAGAGTGACGCAAGGCATTGCCGCATAATGGCTTGCTCTTCTTGCATTTCTGGCTCGGGCGGCAAACGCGCCCGTAAAGCCAAGAGCGGACGGGGCCGCTATGCAAAATCAATACAAACGCCACCGCACAACAACTTTATGGAAAAGTCAAACAACTATCCGGCGGCGCGGCGCGGGCGGCCGAGAGGCGTCACTCACGGGATTTTCTGTGTCAAAAAAGACGCCAAGAGTGGGCCGGACGATAGGGTGAGTGCACGGTGTGCTGAAGAGCGGG
>NW_026267224.1:560394-563180 GCF_000697945.3 Frankliniella occidentalis
GGAGAGGGGGAGAGGGAGAGAGGGAGAGAGAGAGAGGGAGAGAGGGAGAGAGAGAGAGAGGGGGAGAGGGAGAGAGAGAGAGAGGCACCCAGGCCAATATGATAAATCTGTCGTTGCATCCCCGGCGGGCTGCGTGGCGCAGCCCGGCGCGGCACCCCTCACCCGTGTATTGTCTGTGCTGTTGGATCGCGGGATGATTGCTGGTCTTGCGAAACGCCTCGTTCGCCCGTATCTCCTCTCATTTTACTCCTTTACCTCTCAAATTGGCAGAGCAGCGGCCGCCCGGCCGCCGGCGCGGCGCTAACAATACGTCGCGCGGGCCGGGGCGGTACCAGGTTCAGGTTACTGCTGGGTCGATGCTCATAGGGTTTAAGGCTCACCTGTTTCCGAGCGGGAGGATGCGAAACCAGGGAGATAGCTCCGTCACCTGAAGCAGACAAATTGACAGAGTTAAACTTAAAAAAATGTAACTAAAAATTCCCAAAAGAAAGTTTCGAGGAAAGTTTATAGTAAGAGTTTTACAGTAACGGTTTCAAAGGAAAAGTTTTGAAGTAAAAGTCTTAAACTAAACTTTTGGTGATGTTTTCTTCAACCAGCGTGTTTGTTTTCAACTGAGGTTTGTTTTTAAGGAACTTGGTGTTTGCAAAATTAATACCGATTATTACAGTAGGTATGTACTTCGCAAAAGGCGAGTCAAAAACGTCAAGCAGAAAAAAATCAGCATAATTTTAGAGATCTCTTTTTTTGGACGTTAGCAATCGGTAGCTGCGTGGCCGCGGGTGCGCGCGCGCCGGCACGCACTAATCGCTGCGAGCGCCTTGAAAGGGAAAGGATGCATGCTAATTCGGTCAAAGCAATAAAACGCTCGTTTTGAGGACGAGACGACGACGACGACGTCGTCTCTGCTGCCGGCGGCCCGCCGCGCCGCGCCACGCCACGCCGCCCAGTTGGTACAGGTCGCGTCTGCCCAACCTGGAGCCACGCCCCGCCACGACACACCCATACACTCTACCGGTTCTGTAAAACCACACTCCTCCGCCGCCGCCTCCTCCACAACCACCTCATTCTCCTTCTTATATTCGCTGTCTTTTCTTGGCGGCACCACCATACGGCCCAGGGAGAGCCTCCCTCTCTCTCACACACACTCACACATACACACACACCAAGTGAGTGCGCTTTTGAATAAGCAGCACCCCCTGAATCGACTCGAGCCGGCCATTTCCTGCCCACCGCCCCCACTACCACCACCAGGACGCCACGAGCAGGACCATCACCACCAGCATCAGCAGCGCCAGGCCCGGGCGGTGTGGGTTGGGTACGCACCGCACACGCCCGGTACCATCACCTAGACGGCGGGGGTCACAGCGCGGCACTCCCCTTCCGGCGCCCGTCCTACACTCATGCAAAACAAAAACAGAAAAGGTTCCTGACTTCGGGTTACGCAAAACAAATCCAGTGCACTCGATAAAATCAAACACGCGGAATGCGTCAAAATATCAGGAAATTAGTCTTAGGTTGACGGGAAAATCTTCCATATAGTGGGTGTCGTAAAACTGCAATTTGAAATTGAAAATTCACAAGCATGACACTTTGTATTGACTTGGAATTGATCGACAATCGAGAACGGGCGGTCGAAATTTTACAAGATGTTTACAAGAATTTTACAAGATGAAACTAGATAACAACTCTTGTAAAACTTACAGGGTTATTTATCGCAGTGGCTGTGTGCCGGGTGGTGCTGGGACATGCAATAAGTGGCGTAGATTCAAGCTGTTGGCTGTCCCGTCTCCCGAGTCACTTGCGCCGGCTGCCTGTCCCCGCGTCTCGCATGCGTCACCACTTCATGACCACCCCTGTGCGCTAGGCGGGCGCGGCGGGGTGGGGCGGACGCGGACCGGCCACTACTTGCAAGCCGGAGAATCGGATTCAAGCGTCCCCATTCGCAAATGCGACCCCGCGCGTCTGACCCCGCGGGCGGCGGGGAAGAGGAGGAGGGGAGGGTGCACGCTCTGCCCCACCCACCCCCGAGAAAGAGAGCGAGAGAGAGAGAGAGAGAGAGAGAGAGAGAGAGAGAGAGAGAGAGAGAACCACGAGGTCGCTCGCTCCCGCTCGGTGCGGGATGCGGGGGATACCACCCGGTCGCATATCGCCCTGTCTCTTTCTCTCGCACTCTTCCAGTCCGCTACTGCCCACCTCGAGCAGCGGCAGGAGTAGAAAACGAGTCTTAAAAGGGCCATCCTTCATGCGCGACTATGGCACGGCACTCGCTTTAACTGCTACAACTTGTTTTTGTCACCTAAGCAACTACTTCCTCCAGACACCCGCTTCGGCTCGGCACCGCAGAAAATTGAATAGGAGTAAATTGAGGCCGCGTACACGGCTCGTAGTGTATCGAAAATTTGTAGAATCTTTTGAAACAAATAACAATACTACAGTGGAATAGAAGCATGATTTTCTCGAGGATGCTCGCTCATCTCGCTGATGAATGGACCAGACACAATTTGCAAACAGTGCGGCAGGGAATGGTTTACGGTATTGCTGATTTCGACGGGAAGACACGGCGACCGGCCCCTCGCAGTCCGTCGAAGCAGGAATGGTAGAATGGGGAAGTCTATTACAGTGCCGACGTTACTTGGACCGGTGCCTAGGCCAGGGATGAGGCGGCCCACCCAGACAGAGAGCGAGCAAATGCGGAGAGGACAAGGGGGGGGGTGACAGAGAGAGAGAGAGACAGAGAGAGACAGAGAGAGAGAGAGAGAGGGAGAGGGAGAGAGAGAGAGGGAGAG
>NW_026267224.1:563392-567764 GCF_000697945.3 Frankliniella occidentalis
GGGCACAGGGGTAGAAGGGGCCGAGCAGGGAGGGAGGGAGCCCCAGCCAGCCCCTTGTAATGCGCTTGTTGCATTGTGCAGTAGCCGATCACAGCTGGTTGGCGTGGCGGGGCGTGGCGGGGCGTGGCGGGGCGTGGCGGGGCGGGCGTTCCCGTTTCCACGGTGCTCCCGGCAGCACACAACATGCTCCAGCGGCGCGCATTGTGTCGCGTCGCGACGCCTTAGCGACGCCTCTCGCGCCGCGGGGGGATGCGTGCGAGTGCGAGAGAGACGCAGCGAGTGCGAGAGTACGGCCGCGCGTGCGAGTGCGAGAGAGAGAGAGAGGGGGGGGGGCGAGCGAGAGTGCGGCCGCGCAAGTGTCGTGTGTTTTCGGACGCGAGGGATGGGGCGTATGTGCAACGACTCTCTGACCCCCTCCCTTCCCCTGGGTCCCTGGCACCGGGCCAGGCGTGAGCATGGAGCACACGGGTGTGACAAATCGTCCCTGCAAATTAGAGAACATCCATCGGTGCCTTCGCCAAACTGTTGCTCAACACCCCGAGGGGCCCCGCCCGGACGCCCCGCCCTGCCCCTCCCGGGCGTACAGGTGTCCTGCGAGGCACAAACGCGGGGGCGTACCTACACTTAAAAGTATGCGCCTGCAAAGGACGCAAATTCAAAAGGACAAATATTTACCTGCTCCAGGTGCACGGTAAAAATAGTTTCTTGTATATCAAGATCTGGTCTTGGATGCCATTGGCGTTCTCGGGCGTTCTCCGTAAGATCCAAACCGGGTCTTGAAATTCAAGAAACTTCTTTTACCGTGTGCTCATAACTTCCCGCCTAATCAGTAACCTAATTTCCTAATCAATAAAACGAACATCCGTGCGGAAGAGCCCTCTTAAATTTCAATTTAACTCGCATTTAAATCATCGTAGTGTGTTTTTTTCCAGTTTATTTTCTTTCAGTGTATTTTCCAGTGAATGTTTCTAGCGTATTTTTCCCAATGTATTTTCCAGAAAATTTTTCTAGTGTATTTCTCCCAGTGTATTTTCCAGTGAATTTTTCTAGTGTATATTTTCCAGCGTATTTTTCTCAGTATATTATTACAGTGTGTTTCTTCCAGTGTAGGGATTTGCCCCAACGCCACTTGTTCCATGGCAATAAGTCAAGCGGTATTGACCGGGGCGGCAGAGCCAGGCAGAGCGACCACACCGCCGGGCGAGGAGGCAAGCTCAGTCCCTCCCACGACGCCGCGAGGAATGCTGTTATATCATGGCAAAAAGCATAAGCCCCTAATGATGGCGAATGCCTGCAAAACGAATAGTAGTGCTGCAGCAAAGCGAAGGCACCACCACCAGCCATCATCCATCCAGTCAACCTCCGTGACCCGGTGACGCAGGGACCCACATAGGAGAGGCGCCATCAACTACCCAGGTGCACACACACACACACACACACACACACACATTCATAATTACACAGTACCCATAAAGACATTATAAGCCAAAAACGCAACAACGTTGTAAGTTATAATTTTTAAACTTTTATCCCAAAAACGAGGAAAATACGCAATTTACACACAAGCCATTGCGCTTTCGGCTTGCAATCTAGCGTTTGCACGACTCCCGCTAGCGCGGGGGACAAAGCGATGCCAGATGACGCGGCGAAGGCAAAAAGAAGTATGTGAGAGAAAGAGAGAGATAGAAGAAGCGAAAGAGAGAGAGGGACGAGCGCATAATGCTCATCTCCGATGAAAGCGAAACCTCTGACAATAATTGCACACGTGTCTAATCATCCGAGCCGTCTCACACGTGTCAGCCGGCGGGCGGGGCGTGGCCGCGGGGCGTGGCGGGGCGTGGCGCTCATAGCAGAGCTCCGTGGCGTAAACCACAGCCTTTTCGTTAGGCGTTCGCGGAAAAGGCGTGCGCGCGCGGCTAGAAATTAAAAAGATGAAATTCGTCAGCAGCCGCCTTTGCTATGATGCACACAGACAACACACATCAACTCAAATCCTCCCCCTTTTGCCATACGCGGCATCACACATCGCCGACGCGAGACTGACTCGCGCAAGTTTTACACAGTCTAGAATTAAGAAAGTAATGAGAGGGGAGGTTGTGGACATTATTCGTCAGCAAACGCGTAAACGTTGCACGTTTTGAGGCAATAATGATCGGTACCGCTACGGCTCTACCAAACGAGAGGTAAGCCAGTTGCTCTCTCTCTCTCTCTCTCATACACACACACTATGAGGACACCGCCTCCTCCTCAAGCTCGCGCTGAGTAGCGCGCGGGAGAGGATGCTTATATTGCCATCTAGCTGGATGTGATTCATACGTCTACCCTCGTCAGAAAATGCACCTGAAGAGCCGATATAAGCATAGTGAGAAAGACGGAGAGGAACGAAGAGAAAGAGAGAGGGAGGGAGGGAGAGAGGGAGAGAGAGAGAGAGAGAGAGAGAGAGAGAGAGAGAGAGAGAGAGAGAGAGTGAGTTACGGGTCGTTGATGCAAATGATATTGGCCCGTGTTGACACTCGGCCGCTAGTATTTGGACTCGCATGTATGGTTCGTGTGAGTGAGTGGCTATCCGATGTCCCGCCCCGCGTAATGAGGAGCGACCGAAGCATAGCAGCAATAAAAGCCACTGTAAAAAAAAGAAAATTAAAAACTTTGCGGAAGATATTTTTTAGTGTGCGAATGTGAAAAAAAATTGACGTACGAGAGTAAAGGAAATTTTTTCATGGAAGGTGAGTCCTACATTCAAAATTGTAAATTTACAAGCACTGCCTATCGACTTGAAAACGAATAACGAGTTAAAGGTTGTGGATGTATGCAACCCATTTTGTAATTAGTATATTATAAAATATATTGTACTATCACCGCAGAAAGAAATTAACCCTTCCTGCCTGGAATATGGACGTCAGAGGAGTTCAATTGTTTCTGCGCTGATAATACATGTACGAACAAATTTTACACTGTCTAAAACCAGAGCGAGAACTTACTTCCTCGCCCCTTTAAATCTTTGAATCATCATTCGCAACATTGATATACATTGGCAACCCACAAGCCGAGTAAAATGTTTCAAAATACACATAAGTGTTACCACATAATTTTGACTAGAATAGAGAGCGAGATAAAAAATAGATCTCGTTTTGCGGAAAGCAAGATCTCTTCAAGTGAAGTCGGAAGCACACTGCACTTTATCATGGATGTACTTTGCCTCCATAAACACTAGCCCAGCGGTTCCCAAACTAGGGGTCGCGACCCCAGATGGGGTCGCGGGGAAAAATTTTGGGGTCGCGGCGAGGTGCCTGGGGTCGCCTGGGGTCGCAGCCTCGCTCAGCTAAACCCCTCCTGTTTGAAACTTCTTGGGTCAAAAACGGAAATACCACCGGTCGTGTGGTGCTTCCGAGCCAGTCGGCCAGCGGGGCGGGGAAACCCGGGGAAACCCGCTGGTCAGGGCGCGCGCCCTTGTCTTGAAACCCCAAGGCACAGGTAATCAGGAAAGGGGGAGGGGCGGCAGGACTGGCGTGGCCCCCAGCACGGAGTACCTGCAGCACCCCAGGAACAAAGCGGTGCTTCTTTTGGATCCGGTTTGAACGAAATGAAATACCCTATTTATTTTTAAAACTTGGTGTTGGTGGTAGGGGTGGGGGGGATTCCGGGTTGGGGTCGCGTGGGGTCGCGAAGATTTTTGAGTGGGGTCGCAAAAATTTTGGTCAGCTAATTTGGGGTCGCGAGCCGGAAAAGTTTGGGAACCGCTGCACTAGCCCATCGATTAAATTAACACCTGCGTGCGTATTATCACAGTGTGTTCATGTTTCAGGTGTGAAAGGTGTGTCGCGCGGAACGGCGCCATCACGTGTAGCCTGTCCGAGCTCCTCTAAACTCAGCGTCCCAAGCACCCCGCGTTGGTCCAGCGGCGTGGCTTGGAGCGAGTGAGAGGGGAGGGGGAGTCAATGAGCGAGAGAGAGAGAGAGAGACGGGCTACAGCATCCCGCTCGCGCGCGCTGGACCTGCTGCTACGCCGCTGCACGCACCGGGCAGCGGCGGCAGCGCGGCACACGGTAGCTTCCCGGCCTACAAGACCCCCGTCGCGTACAATGTACAAGCCGCGCTGCCAGCTCCTTTTGTTGCTGCTCGTAAACCGGGATGGAGCAGAGGGAGGCGGGGGAGGAGAGGAGCAAGGAGCAGAGATGGGCTCCTCCACGCGAGAGAGCCTGACACTGGCTGCTGCTGCTGCTGCTGCCGCTCGACGTACAGGAAGTGCTCCAGGTTCGGGGCGGGGAGCTCAGCGCGTCGCCATCGTGACGGCCCGGGGGCGCTCCTCCCGCGCCCGCCCCGCCACGCCCCGCCCAGCTCCGCACGTCCCGCCCCGCCCCGCTCGTATCGG
>NW_026267224.1:579880-580682 GCF_000697945.3 Frankliniella occidentalis
TTTTTAAAACCTGTGCGCTTCTGGGTCAAGTATAGGTCCGGTTCACCAGTATTTAAATTACCATGCTTGTTCTTAATGTGCCACAAATTCGTGCAGTGGAGAAAATGTTATTTTTAACTTGCTCTTGTGTGTTTGGGCTTAGCTACTACTACTCTACCAGAAATTGATTAATTCATTACTAAAAAAAAAAAAAAAAAAGGACACTTTAAACAATTTCGAAGTCTAGTGACAATCAGAGACTTGCAAAGGGACCACGCCACAAGGGTGCTAGTTATGGGGCATCTCCAGAATTTATGTGTGGTGGTCTGACGAGACGAACCACAAGAATTTGTGCTGGCCGCGGCATCAGGTGCCAAGCGGTCAAGCAAAACTTATGGGAGAGTCCTAGTAGGTGCCGACTTGACGGCGAACTCCCCCCTGCGCAAAGTCTGCCAAATCTTGTTTTCCATTGTTTTCCAGTACAACTTTGCGGTTCTTTGTTGTTTATATTGCCTGAGGCAATGTTAGAAAGGAGTAAACGGGACGCGCATGAGTGTGTTCCTTCAGGATTCAGAGTAGCGGTGTGTGGCTGGCAACCACCACGCTTCAGAATTCTTCAAGATTGAATGAAAAGCGCTCCACAAATAAATGATTAAGAATGCATTCATAGAAAAGCGCTATACAAATACAATAATTGAAATAACATAAATAAAAGCGCTATACAAATGAAATAAATAAAACATGAGAAATACAAGCGCTATACAAATGAAATACATAAAATATCAGAATTACAAGCGCTATAAAAAACTGAAATAATGAAAGA
>NW_026267224.1:580732-583649 GCF_000697945.3 Frankliniella occidentalis
CCCTCCCCGCCACGCCACTCCAGTAGGAATAATTTAATCGTCCCACCGCGAGAGCGCGCCGTGACCACCCCGTATGCAAAGCACTTCCGCGTCCAAACGGATGTCACCTCAACAACAACAGTCCATGCGGGTTGCAGAAAAGAGAGAGGGTTTGGGGGGGAGGGGGGGATGTATGAGATTGACCAGAGTGAGTGTGGCCACCATCGAGGCCATTATCATGTGTCCACAACGTCCATCTCACCCCTTCTAACTGGACACGCTAGAAACAAAATTCCCTACCAGGTTCCACGTTAGTGATTGCAGCCCAACTGACAAGGGGGGCCCGGGGCCAACTCGTGTATTTCTGTGTACGCTTCGTGTGTATATCTTGTATTTCACTTGCATTTTTCTTGTATTTGGATGTATTTCTGTGCATTTCCCTGAATTGCAATTTTTTGTATTTTTCTTTCTGTTTGTTGTACTTCTGAGTGCACGATTTGTTTAGAGTTGCCCCCCCCCCCCTCTCCCCTTAAGCTCGAATATTGTAAAGTTTTAAATATTATTCATCTTCCCGCGGATTTTTGACAATCGCTCGTGCAAGTGCAAGGCACACGCAAGCCATAGGGAACCCCTATACCATCACGCCCGCGCAACGCCTGACTATAAGGAACACCTCTTCCCGCCTGCAGTCCTGGAGACCAACACCCCTTCATCCTGCCTGGAGTCAAAAGAGCCTCCCTGCCACTGCGGCGGCGACGGCGCTATCCCCCGACAATGTTGCGTGGCCATAACGGAAAACGGTTATGAATAGCGAAACGGCTGGCATAGGATCGGCCATCGGAGAGACAGAGAGAGGAGAGGTTGGGGAGGGGGAGGGAAAGAGATGGATAGACGAGTGACTTACACGGAAATTAAAATATACAACAATATGCGATATGACAGCAAAATCTATATGACTCGGCTCGCGAGTTAATAGTTTCGTTCGAGCAAAGGCGGAGAGAGAGAAAGAAAAAAATGAAGGGTGTGGTGGCGAGGCGTGGTGGAGCGGAAGATGAGACAAAATTATTCAAGTCTTGCCCAGCATGTCGGCAGGAAGGACAAGGCACGAGCCGCGGGAGAGGCGGGGCGGGGCGCGGAGTGGTCCACATGGGACGCGCATATATCTCTGTTTGCTGATACATGACTGCGTGTTGATATGTTGTTGCTCTCGACTCTCTCCATCTCTCTATACCTCTCTTTCTCTCGTCGTGCGTTCTTGTAGACACTGCTCGCGAGGGTATAGGGGTAAGAGAGAGAGGGGGGGGGAGAGGAAGAGAGAGAGGGAGAGAGAGAGATGAGTCAGTAGTTCATCAATATCCAGACAGGGGCAGAGGGATACCGTCCCGCGGCACACAGCTGACCGTCGGCGGCCTAACCACCCAGGCTGTCTCGCAGCTGCTTCGACATTTTTATTTTTTTAAGTCTTTCACAAACAACTATTCTGGTGTCTTTCTCTGACTTAGCGCAGCGTGCAATATGCATACTGCAAAAAGAACTGTTAATTGACGAAGTTGCGGGATACAACGCTTATAGTGTAACTTGCGCCCTGCGTGTTAAACAGTCACGTATACGTGAGACGGACAATCCATCTGCTGCTAGACTTCCGGCTCGGCGCGGCCACTCAAAACTGCACCTCCCCCTCACAACCCTGTCTCTCTCTCTTCTCTCTCTCGTTCACTACACCACTGTGTGTGCGCGCGCACACACACACACACACACACACTTCGATTCCAGGAACGACACCACCACCATATGCACCAGGCGCGCGCACAGAACTTGAAAGATGAATGAAAAAAAGGCCCGTTTTGCTTATTGCCCACCCAGCGAGCCGCGGATTAAATCATTAGCAGAAGGTATCGGGCTCATTTCGTATGCGGACCGGAACACAAGGCCCGCGCCCCGCGCCTTACTGCTGACAATTTCAAACGGATGCTATTGAGGAAAAAGTAGAAAGGCCGCGCGATGTGTGTCGTCCATTTCGATTCAAAGTCGGCTTTAAGCGCCCAGAGGACGCGTTTTTTGAAGTCAAAGCAATTCCATTGGCCATTTGCAAAGAAATTTTTAACTTTATTTCAAAGTTATTAAAACATCGTTCTTTGGGTGTGTAATAAGAATTCTTACTTCTTATCTCAAGATAAACGCCAGAGGTGGGTTTTCAGAATTATCAACTTGGTACGGGTAAGGAACGACATCAATGGCGTTCGAAACGTTACGGCCGCGCAGTCGGGGCGGATCAAACGCTGTGTCGCCCAGGTCCACGCAACCAGTTGCTTTACACGTTTTTTCCCTTCCTATCCACGTCCCTACCCATTTGCATAAACGAAACCAGCGAAACGCGTCGCGCGGCACTCTATCTATCCCCCTTCTGCTCACCTCACCCACAACTCGGAGAGAGAGAGAGAGAGAGAGAGAGAGAGAGAGAGAGAGAGAGAGAGAGAGAGAGAGAGGAACAAAGGCGAGGCGCGCGCGATACCGATCGCAAGCACTAAAACCGGACCAAATGGAGTAAGGATGTCGTCATCACTTTCGGACGTCCAAAACGTCTGCTCCGAAAAATTCCGGCCGGCCGTCGTGTATCGTAGAATCGGCAGTATGAAATATGCGCCACAATGAGCAATTCCTCTTCCCCTTTTTTGTCTTCCCAGTGTCCCAGCTGGTGGGCTTGCGCAGCCCAGCGCGATGACTGGCGAACAACACATCACCGTGGCGGGGCGGGGTGCGGCGCGGTGGGGAGCGGTGGGGCGGGGTGGGGCGGTAGCACGGCGGGGCCAGGCGCAGCAGCCGCAACGCCCCGGCGCCAAGTCCAATCAACGCATTTTATACCGCGGGCCCCGCACTGATTAATCTAGAGAGCTTTGTGTTAACAACACTGCGAAGGGGGAGGGGGAGAGGGAGGGAG
>NW_026267224.1:583777-587400 GCF_000697945.3 Frankliniella occidentalis
GAGAGAGAGAGAGAGAGAGAGAGAGAGAGAGAGAGAGAGAGAGAGAGAGACGCGGAGAGAGAGAGGGAGAGAGAGGGGGGGGCGGTGAGTATAGCGTTTCGTCCAAATACACATTATCCCGTCGTTGGCATCTCCCGAGCGCGTGGAGCAGCGCATCCAGTCGGGTCGCTGTTGCCGTAGGTAGGAGCCGACAGACTATACTTTTAGACCAGGAAGGTTTTAAGACGCGAGGGTGCCGCGGCGCCGGCCACGGAGTACAGCAGGGCCGAAATGAAAAGAGGGGGGGGGGGTATTGTGTGTATAGTCTTGCAGCCTTGCGCACCAACACCAACTCTTCAGCGGCACCGAGCAGCATAATATTATGGTCGACTACAGAATTTACTACTCTTCCTCCATGCTCAACAGTTGCAGCAACCTGCTTTGCGTAAACCTACCAAAATCCAACGTTTACACACCACTTAAAAAAAGGACATACTTGTTATCGTAGAAACATAAACCAAAAGAAAGCAAAGAAAGGCGGAAAAAAACACCTTGCTTCTCCGCTCTTCTTTCTTTCCTCGCTGCCTCGTGCGTTGAGGTTCCCTCGCCCGCCCCACCCCGCTGCCTCCCCCACACGCCCGGCCCGGTCCCGAAGCAAGAGAAGTAATGGCTGTCAATTTCACACGCGGGCGAGTCCGATTGACCAGTCAAATGAACGTGTAACGGCCCCGCAGCACTGCCGGCCCCCACACTCCCATGGATGTCGGCCAAAGCCCGGTCATAAGTCACCCCGCGCGCCGTGTCTGATTTTCAATTTACGGGGAAAAGACGCGCGTGTGCCGTGTGCTGCACCGACCGCCTTGAGCCGCGTTGCGCTGCTGCACCCAACGCTGCTGCTGCACCCAGCGCGCTGCTGGGGCTTCTTCGTTAATCCCTATGGCTGCTCCTCCGCCTGCTGGGTCTCTCTCTCCCTCTATCTCTCTCTTACACACACACACACAAACCGGAGTATCGCGGTGTGTGTGTGGTGTGTGTGTGTGTGTGTTGTGTGTGCGCGCGAGTCCGTTGCACACTTTACGAGAGGCTCTTTGAGCGCCATCTCTCCCCGCGGTGGTGTGGGACTGCTGCAAGTAGTGCTGCTGCCGCGACCGACTCCCTCCTCTCCGCTCCGCCCTCCCAACCGCACCTAGACTTATGGTCCTCTGTCCGCCCTGCGCCCGTCCCGTCCCGTCCCGCCCGCGCCGCGGATCCAGAGCGCGCGGGGCGCCGCCACCGCCGCCACCGCCGTCGTCGCTGCTCTTGCTGCTTTCCCCATTATTCTGTCGATGTGATGAGCGCTAATGAATCATGCTCAGCAGGCTAATCCTCCGGCGAGATGCTGTTAAGTCGGGCGCGAGATACGACGGCGGGAGGGCCAACGGCCCAGCCTCCGAGCTGGACCTTGCGCGGGGGACCGCGAGGCTGCTACACCCCGTGCGGCAGTTTTTAATTTATTTTGCCCTGATTTTTGTGTGATTGTGTGTACACTATTTATACATTATTGACCTCCATGATATTTGTAACCCGATGTACAAATATATTGTGAGAAAGGTAATATATTGTACCCCAAAGGGCGGGCCCTATTGGCTAAAAGTCAGGCGGCGCGTAAATTGGACGCACATAATAACTTCTAGCAATTTTCATTTTTGCTTTGCTTCAATTTTTTTTAAAAATTCTCCAAAACTGCGCGCACAACAATAGCAGTGTACCGCGGGTATCTCGCTTGCCACGGTGATGAAGTATTGCCGAGTAGGTCTTCGCTCCAAGGCGCGCGCGGCGAGCCCAACTCTCAACGTGCGTCAATTGTTGCACGAGTTTTTGTGCCCGCAGGGGCCCTTTGGACGAGCAGTCCGGGGGGAGGAGAGGGGGGAGGGGGAAACGGGACGGACAGTAAAGAGAGGTACGAATGACACACTGCGCATGCGCTCCAGTGAACCAGATCCTTTTGCTCACTCCGCGCATGGCTAATCCATCAAATCTGACGAAACAAAAATATGTGCATGCCTGTGCCAAGTCCGACGGACGCAGACGTTTGACGTTTTGAAGGGTGGGAAAAAAATAAAAATGAAAACAAAATCAGCACGCGCGCACTCACACGCGCGTAAGGGGAGGAAGCTTCCAAGAATACGCCATTTTTGTTGTTTTTTCCAGAGTCATTCGACACTGATTACGCAGGCTCGACGCCTGCGAAACTCGGGGTAGGCCACCCTGCAGTACACGCGTGCTCGGCAGGCGAGATGTTGCCTACCCCCAAGGCGCTAAGCGGGAACTTGCATCGGGCTAATCTTGGCAGTTCCGATAAACGGCGATTTGCGGGACGCTTTACGCATGGGAGCCTTGGATGAGGTTGGCAGGCCCGCGCAACGGCCGTGTGGCCAGATTGCCTACCACCCAGGCGGTTCAGGGCGCCAAGCAGGCTGGAGGGCTGTTGGCCCCGCTGGCTTCCAGCCTAGGGCCAAGGTGCATCATCAGCACTTTGGGTCAGGCACGCACGGCGCAGCCGTGCAGCCAGACGGGAGTTCCGCACCACCCGTCCTGCGCGACGGTTCACCCGGATACTCGTTCGCGATTGCGTACCCTTCCGCCCTGCGTGGCGGACCACCAGCAAGTCGCGTCCTACCGAGAACCACCGATCAAATATAGTGCAGCCACCGGCATCCAACCACCTGAGTTGCTTATCTCTCCCCAAACCCGGACTTCCAACCTCCTACGGTAACATGGTGCTTCGGCCGCGAACGACAACGGCTTGCCCGGCAGGAGCCGAGCGAAGCAACCAAGAAATTAAGAAGACAAATCAAGTTTTTAAAATTCTTAGTGAAGCATTATTAACGAGCAGGAAACACGCTCGGGTGCTACGGAAGATTTTGGCCGCATACCTGAAGGAGAACTGGGAGCGACTTTACCCCCACTGGAAAGACACCAGTGGCTACCAGCTCGCCAGTGACTGCTGTTCAAGATTGGCAACCGGGGTATGTAATTGGCCTGTGGCTGTAAATGTAGCAGCTCACCTCTTTCAGACAAGTATTTTTGTGAGCAGTTCAAATGCTATTGAGCAATGTTTTGGTCCTGGATCCTCAGGACGTGCCATTCGAATTTTCACATCATTTAATGAAGAAAATGGTGAACCAAATTTTAAATTTGCAAGTAAATGTGATCAAGATCCCTTGAGTGATTGTCCAACGACGAGTGAAGTCGTTCCAAGCAGTGTGCCTACTTCTCCACCTGTGCCCAAAGACCCTACCAAGATGGCGCCGAGCACCCACATGGCAAGCGGCGTGCTCGGCACGGGGTCCACACCCGCGGAACCCACGGACACGACCCGCTGCGAGACTACAGAAATGGCTGCCCCCTGCGACGAACTGCAATCCGCGGCTTCGAAGGCGCAGCCTTCCAGCGAACACGCGCCCCTGCCCCGCGGCGGTCAGCGCGGCCCGCGCCTCGGCCCAGGCCCAGCAGCTGATGCAGCGTCAGCGGATCCCGATGACAGCAGCGGCGGCCGCTGCACGCCGCAGCCCGCGTCCGCGGATGTCAACAAACCCGGGCAAGACTGGTTGGCTGAACTTGTCGCGCGGAAACGAAAATTGGCCCGTTGCAAGTGTGGAGAA
>NW_026267224.1:588990-601010 GCF_000697945.3 Frankliniella occidentalis
ATATCAGAATTACAAGCGCTATAAAAAACTGAAATAATGAAAGAAATGAGCTCTTATTGTGTGCGCACTTAGTTTTAAATACCGCGGTCTTAGTTTTATGATGTACAAGCAGTTGAGCTTGGCATCAATCCCTACAAGTTTACTCTAGCATTGAACTTTTATTTAGTTTTCAGTCGATCCGGATTAATCTTAAGTTTTTGGGGCATTTTTTCATGTTTTCCTAGTTATTTTACTCATCAATGTAGCACTTTAAGTTGGGTTTATATGTGTTTATGTTTAGTGTTGCTGCCATCTTGTATTTACATGGTACACGTGCATGTTTTTTTCTCCTGGGCAAGATGCGGCCCCGTCGAGCGCGACGTCGCGTGACTTTACACGCACTGAAACAAAGCTTACGGTGGATTCCACCGTAAGCTACAGCGAACCCTGCATCACTGTAGCGTACGGTCAACTTTCACCGTAAGCTACGATGAATTTCACCGAAGGTTACAGTGATGCACCCTGATTCACCGTAGCTTACAGTAGCATTCGCCGAGGCCTACGTTTAAAATTAACCGTAGGCTACGGTGCTGCAGGGTCGCTGTAGCATACAGTTAAATTCGCCGTAAGCATTTAACAGTACGTGCCTCGCGGCTCATTTTTGGTGCCTATGATTTAACATGGGAGCGCGAGTGGGGTGGAAACGCGGACATTATTTTTTCACGTGGGTACCGTATACCGCCATTACATAGGGATTCGCCTCCCTGTGTGACAAAATGCGTAAGTGGTTCTAAGACGCAATAGGATTAAGCGGGCACAATCCTCCTACCCCTCTTCCCTCCCTCCCTCTCCCTCCCTCTCTCACACACACATACGCGACGCGCCTTGCGACACCGTTTCACCATACGGCACCACCACGCCACCACTATCGCCGCGGCCGGCGCGGTTCGCGAATTCGCATGCGTGGATAGGAGTCGTAACACGCCGCTTAGCGACCCCCCCCCCAACAGCATCCCACTCCGACGCGCGTAAATGGACGTCACGGCGCGTTCGGGCCGGAGCTAGAGGGCGCGGCAGGGCACAGCGGTACTACACTGTTCCGCAAGCAGTGTGCGTGTGAATGTCGCACATTTGTAGGTGTGTGAATTTCCGCTCGTATACTTGTGGACAAAAGCGTACGAATTTTACTGCATAATTTGGACCATACTGGACGCTAAGTGGGCGAACGAAAATTTACTCACCTACAAGTGTGCGACATTGATACACTTGGGTTTTTAGTGCAGTTCGTCGAAGTTTACCCTGAAGCAGTGAATACGTTTAGTGGGAGATATTGGCGGAATTTCTAGAGCAAGGTAAGGTGAGGGACAATTGTACAAACGTGTCGATATCGCCCGAGCCGGCGGCTTTGTCATCGATGAATTTTGTAGGTATCGTCTGTGTTTTTTGTTTTCTACCGCACGACAAAAAAAAGGAGGGAAAAAAAAGATGTCGAAATGACAACTGTGGAGAGACACGTGGCTACGGTCCCGAATCTCCGGTCGGGATGGATGGCAAGCGGGCGGCTTCCGCGACAACAGCAGCTCCCCGCCACGCCCCGCCGAAGGAGAGGCGCGAGACGGAGAGAGAGAGGAGAGAGAGGGGAAGAGATGAGGATGGTACTGCTTCACAGCAGAGCAGAACCGGTTGTTGTCGAGTCTGGACCATACTTTCCGTGACGCGGGCGGGTAGAGTTGAGTTGACACACGCGCACACTCCCCCTCCTCTCTCTCTCTCTCTCTCTCTCTCTCTCTCTCTCTCTCTCTCTCTCTCTCTCTCTCTCGTGCTTGCTCAGCGGGCGCAAATTTCACTTCCCCGCATCAGCGGCGGCGGCGGCGCGCGCGCCAAGTCGGGCATGTGCACCATCAACCCCGAATTTATCGCCATCGTTCAATCGTCACGGGGGAGGAGCGACAAGGACAGAGTGATGAAGCGCGAGAGGAGCAGAGTGAGGAGTGACGAACAAGAGAGTGGGGGACAGCGAGGAGGGACTTCTAGCTGGTCAGCGAAATCTCGCCTCGCGTGGCCGTGTCACAGCAAAAGCATATCTGTTGCTAGAGTAAGCACCATAGCGTTTCACTTTTCTTTACATTGACAAAATAAAAAAGTGAAAAATAATGTATTTCTTGATAAAACGGTGCGCGATAGACTTACGTGTTCCATGTCATCTTACTCCCCTTGGACCAGCAAAGAAAAAAAAATGTCGCTAGCGGTCACCTATCTTCTTCAATGAAAAAACAATCAAATGACAGATCGCCAAAAAGCAGTGACGCGTACGGTCCGAGGCAGCACCTGCTTTACGATCTGCCCCGCGTGCATAATTTATCTCTCTCTCTTTCTCTCTCTCTCTCTGCTTCCTCTCCCGGATCAGGAGCGGCGGCGGGCAGTAAGTGACGCTGCTGAGACGACCTTGGGGTCGGATGGGTTAGGCCCAGTATGGGACCGCCCGCCCGCCCTGGTGGCTGTCCGGTCCGCGAGGGTGAGGAGCATGGGAGGCGGGGGGGACCGCTCCCTCGCCTTCCTGATCAATAGTGTTGCTCATCCTCAGCGCCCAAGGCCAGCCGCCTCCAAGACGCGGGGCATCTTTTTGGTAGTTAAATCGGACTTGTCGCGAGCACACACGTGCACGCCATGAACCATGAACCGCACAAAAAGGGGACAAAAAGCAGGGGCGGCAAATTATCGTCGCTTGAAAAGAAAAAAAAGAAAAAACACCCAAAAGAACATCTCGAGGTTGTATGAGGACGATTCCCACATTTTGTCGCATTGTCACTCACTTTCCGAGACTTTAAATTTGAAATTTAGGAACTTTTTTCACATATAAGTATTAGGGACGAACGAGAAAAGCGATCAAACATTCACCGACCACCTATATATTCAATTTTTTTTTTTAGCGTCGATCAATTTTCAAGACTTCTCGACAAATATTTTATCTTCCTAACTTTCCATGTGTTCCATCCAGGTTTGTGCCAACCCGGTAATAATATATATGTCCTAGTGTATCTAAATCAGGAAGACGAACATCGAACATGGCACCAAAATGATATTACACTTAGAAAGTAAACTTGATTTACACGCACCTGTAGTCGCACAGGTGAGGCACGGAGGACAGGCGGACGCGGCGGTGACGTGTGCCTCTAACCTCGACGTGCCCGCGCTTCTCTTTTGGAAATATATCATTTCCACGGCGGCAGCGGCGGCGGCGGCGGCGGCGCGCCTCCTGGGACACTCCCGTCGCGCGGTGGTATACACTGTGGGAAAAACACAAGAAAAAGGGGCGAGATCAAAAGAAGTTCGCGCGGCGCGGCGGCAGCGGCGCGGCTCTGTTGCAATATAATCAATAAGTTTTGGCCCCGTTGATGTTGTTGTTGTCGTTGCTTGCACCGTTAATTGAAGCTGCCGGCCACACACACCAGAAGGGGTCATTAGGTATGCAGATGAGCGAATTACGCGCCGACCTGCCGCCGCGCTCGCCCGCCAAAGATAAAGGCTCGGCCGTGTTCGACAATCACACACTTCACAATCGTAGTGCACAATCATCAAAAGAGCCGGCGTCGTTACAAAAAGAAACGAAAAAACCACGAAAATAGTTGGTTTTAGTTTTCTTTGTTGAGAAAACAACTGAAATGTTCCAAAGGTTTTGAACACTTTTGCCAAAATTTGCAGAGTTGTTGTTCCTTTCCAAAACAAAAAACCTGCAAATAACTGACAGTGTGATTTTTTTTTATCTTCACGAAAAAAACAACAATGTCTGAAATTTTGAGGGCAAAGAATCAGAAACTTAGTTTGAGGGAATCTCCTCAGATTTTGAGCATGTTTTTATAAAAACTGGGGAAAATTACCACATATTTTACGGCTCTTAAAATCTGATAGTCCTTTTTAAATTATGGCAATTCCTCAGAGTTTTCTCTTTCACGTTACCCCCCAAAAATAAGACATTGTTTTTACCTTGTTGTTCTTTTTGCAGCGTGAAGAGAAAATCCCCGTATCCAAAACGAGAGACGGGCAGAGGGGAGACCTTGAGGACCGTCCGGCCGGTCGGCACACGCAAAACTATCGAGCCAGTTTTATTATCATCGCCAGACATATGTGGGATGGCAAAACAAGAGGATGGCCCGGCCGGCGAGAGAGAGAGAGAGATGTTATCAGTACTTGCCCGGCGCGTCGCCACCGCCTCACCACAACCAACCACCACAGTGACATCCACCCCTGGCGCCGGCCACGCCGCCGTCGCCGCGGGTCTTCGAAAGCTTCGCGCAAAAGCGGTTTACTATCGACGACATTCAAGTCGTAAAAATAAAACGAAGAAAAAGTGCTAGATTTCGCGTTTCCGCCGCTCTTACCTGCCGCCGTAGCGCCCGATTCGCGCAGATAGATAAGCGGCCTGCACACGCACACCAACATGAGGAATAACCTAGTGCAATTTATGGCAATATGCAAAATGGACGACTGCGTTTTATTATCCCTTTATCATAACCTCCTCCACCTCTACCCCCGCCGCAGCACCTCACCTCACCCTTTTGCTTTTGTGAACTCGAATGGATGCTGCGCTGGATGGACCACGAGTCAAGAGGGCAATCGCTGCGCGAGGAGGCCAGCGACACGACACGAGTCCCCCGGAGCTTTGCAACTGACAATCACTTGCGCGGCGGCGGTGGTGTGTGCGGAGGGGTATGTGGAGTTTGATATCCTTTATGGCGGACGTCAACAACGCGTCCTTTTTACTCGCCGGGACATACTATAGATTGCACTGTCGAATGAATGTAACATTGAACATGTGTTGTTGATGGTCGTCAAAAAGGATATCGAAATTCCGCGCTAGACCGTACCGAGCTACAACACATCTACTTGCGAGTCCAAAACATCAGCATCAGCCCCAAAGACAAACCGCGGCCGGCGGGATAGTTGGAGGCCGGGAGGACCGCGACGGCCGGCGCCTGCCCGCGCGCTCAGATCCTGGGCCGCGAGTCGTCCCCCGCTGATCGCCGTGTTTTACGTCCCGAGCGCGAGGCATATTTCATAAAGGAGTTGGAGAGATTCACGCACTCATTCCGCCACCCGCTGTCCCTCCTGCGCCTCATCTGCCGCGCGTATGTCGAGGATCTCCGCACCGCACTTCCTCGAAAAAGATGAAATAAAAGTGATTCTCATTTTCAAGTCTTTCCGCATAGAAGGGGTCACGGCAAGACAGCACTGTGGACACAAGTGTGAGAGTATCAATCACTTTTGGGGTGGGTGTGTAAATTCTCATTCAAACACACAGAAATATTAAGTATTAATTTGTGCGTAGCCTACGTAGTCCTGTAAAAAATAGTACATAATATTTGAGTATGAATACTTGCAGACAGAGAAGTAAGAACTTTCCTCGCGATTTCGTACACTTGTACCTTCAAGTGTACCAACGAAACTTTACATCCCGACAAAGTGTGCAACATTCAAACACTTGGGTTTCCGGCAGCGACTTGTCGGTAACGTAACATGGCACCTTCCACAACGACCCGGACGGTTGTCATGGCCACTCTACGCTTACATTTCAGTTATACTAGACCGGCGCACGGTTCTTGATTTGTCCCAGAGAACCACCCCCTCGCGGCCTCCGCGCCTTCATCGTGGGTGGGAAAGGCAAGGCAATTTATTTACGACGATCGTGACCAGGCGACGGGGAGGGCCTTGGGGGCGCTCTCCCGGGCCTCATCGGAGCGGACGCGCGCCCGCCACAGTTTTCCCTCCCGATTTGGACTCTCTATGAAACTCGGACGGACAGTTTGAAGGGCGCGCGCGCGTCGGCCGTCGTCAAATGCCGCTCATCCCGTCTTTCTTTCCCGCTCTTCTGCTGCGCCCGCCGCCCGCCAACGTTTCAGGAGGTCAAGTCGCGCGCCCACGCCAGATACGAAAAAGGGCTCCGATATTCCAAAGTTTTACTTTTTACACGCCCTTACTCGGTAATTGGACTGTGCAAAAGTCTTTAAAGCGATGCTTTTACAGGAAAACTTTCCATAATGAGTGTAGTAAAATTACAACTTTAGATTGTAAAATTACAAGCACTACGTTTCGACTTTAAATTCATTGACGCGAGCAAATAGAAAATATGTTGCAAAATTACAAAAGTATTTTTTACTGTGTCTTCTCGAAAAAAAAAATTGTTTCTTAAGTTTGAGTGAGTTTTTAAAAGGCTGATGAACTGAGAAACAGTACCAAGTATCGCTTCGGTCTACACGCGGATACAGCACTTTGGATCGCAGACCGACAAGCAGGCCTAAGCAGCCCAATACCAGATCCGATCCTGCCCGGGCTGGCATTGAGGTCACCGAACGAACGAACGAACGAACAAACACACACACACATACTTACACACTCTCGCACTTGCAAACCGCAGCACCACCGGTCCACCTCGGCAAGCCCGGCCCTTGATCGCACCGCAATCTGTTGGCGCCTCGAGCCCACAGGCGGGGCGGGGCAGGGCGCCCGAAAGGCAATGATATCGCGTCCCTTATAAACCCGCCCGGCCCATCGCAGGCATTAAAATGATGCCGGTGCTGTAAACGTTTTAGTAGATTGGTGCGAGCAGAGCAGACCGCCACAACGCGCCACTAAACGGGCAGCAGCAGGCAGCAGCGCGTTTTGTGGAGGAGCAGCAGGGCGCCTCTCCAGGGCCGGAGTGCAGTACCCTACGGTAAAACTGGGGTGTTTAGAGGATCCTTCAGGTGAGGTTAGGGTCAGTCACGTTGTAGGGTTGGATCGGTCAGGGTGTTGTTACGATCGGATCAGGGTCTTAGGTTTTGTGGCACACACGGCCATATAATTTCGTTAATTAAGTAAGGAAATAAGGTAAACGATTGATTAAGTCAGGAGGATTAATTTTTACAATGGAATTTTCGTGAATCAGAGAAACCATTCTGTCAAGTGCAAGTTTTCAAAACGGAAAACTAAAACCAATAATTTCAACGACGACGTTACTTTAATGCTTGACCTAAATTCTGGGATGAGACAGTATTTCAAGCTCAAACACACGCTCAAACACGCCTAGGAGGCCGCATCGCGCGCGCCCTTGCTTTCTGCCCTTTTTCCCGCGAGCCGCACACAAAAGTGACTGGCGTGCTCCTAATTTCGCCGCTTGCTGCACGACGCAGACCATCATTAACTCGACAGGACAGACACACCGTGCCGGGGCGGCGAGGCGCCGCGTGCCTGCCGGGACGCACGCTGCATAGCACGGCGCGCTCACGACTGCGCGGAGACGACACGTCGTCCGCCTCTCTCTCTCTCTCTTTCTCTCACACTGACTCTCTCACACCTTTTTCGACCTCTATCTCCTTATACCTGTTCCTTTGCTTCCCTCTCTCTCCCTCACCCATCCTCCTCCATCCCGTAGCTCTCTCTCTCTCTCTCTCTCTCTCTCTCTCTCTCTCTCTCTCTCTCTCGCTCTTTGTCTGCGTCTTTGTCGCTTACGCCCTCTGCACGAGCAGATAGAGAAACATGTTTCGAATACCTGCAAGGCAATGAGATTTCCTGGGCCACTGGCACTACTACAACATTGTAAGGGGTGCAGTCACATAACGGTCAAAAGGAAACCTAAATAATTTGGAGAACCGTTCCAGTGCAGTATCGATTTCGATTATTTGCGTTCAACTTGGGTAAGCTTTCGCATTAGTAAAATTTTAGCTTTAGTTGATGCTTACACGGCGATAATCTACAACACTTCCATTTCGCACGCTTATACGCACTTACAAGAGAGCAGAATCCCACATCGAAAAAAATAGAAACCGATCCCACTAATTGTCCTTGGAAAAAACGGCAAAATCGACTAGAGGAGGCGTCTTGTCCACATTCTCTGCGTTTATATCAAAGGACTTCCCATTCCCATGGACAGGTGCGCGAGCGCGAGCAGCGCGGCGCGGACAGGGTGCTCGGCGCGGCCCGGGGCTTGTCACCAGGCTCCAACCGAGCGTGACGGCGGCGACCAGCGCGACCAGAGAGCACACCAGAACGTGCAGCACAAATTCAAAAGCTTGTAGAGTCACGAGGAAATTTGCACCAAATAATGCGAGCCAGGCCGCCAGGCGCGTGCGACCAACTTGTGGGCTTTTTGTCCGACTCATCATGTGATATCTCGGTCACTAATGACTCTGTAGAATATAAATACCTAAGGTTCACGCCCCACCAGGTCAAAACTTTTCATCTGAATTTGCGCAGATGCAACTTCAGACTGTACTCTTGCTCAGGACGAAAAAAATGTTAGCGTAATATCATTTAATACGCATCTCCACGAGCTTAAAGAGCCTCAAAAACACACACACGCATGCACTCACACACACACACGCATATCATACTTCCTTACATCCATTCCGTTCTGATTCCGTTTTGATTTGATGACCGTGCGATCGCCGCGGCGCCGCCATGGGCCCCCATGCGTCGTGGCGCCCCGGCCCCCATGTCTCCGGAGCACGCGATCCGGCCATGAGCGCATGCGCGTACGCGACTCGTGTCATCAGCGGCAGAGTAATAGAGCGCCCCGCTAACAAGGTGTCGTTGGGAGCGCCTCTCGGCCTCCTGACCCCCGCTTGCGGGAGGAAGGGAAAGGCTCGCGGTTAGGAGGCCTTCTTCCTTCGTTTCACCATGAGCTTTCCTCGAATAGTTTTCAAAGCGCCCCTCAAAATAATTACATTATTTCACTGTAAAAATTCTTTGTTCCACTGACGAAAATACCAAGGCTAGCTTTTAGTACAGGGGTGTCGTCATGCATGAGTTTTTTCGTCACATAGTAAGGTTTTTCTCGTCACGGTGACGAAAAAACCCAAGACGACACTCCTGTACTATTAGCCATGGTATTTTTGTCAGTGTGACAAAAAATGTTTACAGTGTTGTTCCGCATAGTCAGAATTATACTAGAATGACCCACACGAAAGTACAACTTCAGATAAAAATACAAAAAAAAATATATTGGGAAGAAATGTAAAATAAAATCACAGATGCAAATTTTCTCTTGTTGTGATAGAGATACGCAATCTTAAATTAGATTTCGATCTGAGTCACTTGTGCGCCATCCCCTCTCATCTGAGCGCTGCGATGCGGTTGGAAGAAGCGAGAGGATGGACCCAGCACCCAGCTACCCAAGCCTGCTGTGAGATATCGCCCATGGATCGAACTGTTTAATCTCTTTTTTTTTTTCCTTCCACCTTCTACTCTACCTCAACCTACCGACCCGCGAAGGGAAACGTCATAAATACCGTAATCAGAGGCGTCTTTTTACGACCCAGGTCTGCCTGCGCGAGCGAGCACACTGACACAGACACAAACGCACACACGGACACAAACACACACACACACGGACACAAACACACACACACACACACGCGGACGATTTCCGATTCTGTTACACATGTCAGTCGAGGGACTTCAAATTAGCGAGACGTTATTTATTCACCGAGCTAATTACCGGAGCTCTCACAAAATAATATTGATGTATTCGGTGAGTTCTCATTAATCACTCGGCCAGTGCATCCTCCCGTGATGAATCGCCGCCCCTTCGCGACGCTCACTCTGTTATTTCGCAGCTGCTGCGCGGTGCAACTCTCTAACCACAAATGGTTTTCGGGCGGTTACTTTTTTTCTTTCATGACCCTTGCTCGATCAGGAGACGACAACGACACTTATGGGACGATCAAAATGAGATACATTTTGGGTGGGTGAATATCGGTGAATATCAAGCCTTGGATCGCGACTCGACCAGCTAGCAAAAAGAGGAACCGGGCACCGAAAAAAAGACGCGTAATCTAAACGATCGATTCCTCGAATCTGCGAGCGCGCGCTACGACGAACGATGAGAACTCGCGCCCGCGATGAGAAGAGAGAGAGAGAGAGAGAGAGAGAGAGAGAGAGAGAGAGAGAGAGAGAGAGAGAGAAGCTCCATGCCTACTACTACTACTACTATTACTTGTGCCCCATGTACAATAAGTAGTAAAGTAACTAGCGAAAGTCCACCCGGCTGGCGCCGGCCCCGCGTAGAGATTTAAATTGATGGGCCCCGCATGAGCGATGGCGCCGGCTGACGCCGCGCGCCGCACATTTGCCCGTAAGTGTGTGCCCAGTCCGATTCTCTGCGGGGGGTAATTGCGAAACAGCGGCCGGATTATTGATTGAGCGTCAATCCTCTCCAACGGATTAGCGATCATTTCGGTTGAGCAGCGTGTGCCCGCGGCGGCGGCTAGCTTGCTGCCGCTTCTGCTGCTGCAAAATTAATTGCGTAATTTTCTATCTAATTTTATTCCCTTTTGGCGTCGCGAGCTAAATAAATCGACTACCCGGCGCGCAAGTCTGAAACCCGCAACAAGAAATTTCTCTCACATCGTTTCATGTTTTTAAATTAGTTTTTTCCTTGTTTTCGAGAAATAAAAATCAAAAGGTGGTGCCCGGTGTTAGCACTTTAACTACCGACCATAAACCGGTGAACGCTGAACGCTAGATCACAGCCCAATATGAGCTTGCATGCAGTGACCCGTCCTACTCGGCAGCAAAGGCGCTCATCCGCAGTAGTCGTGCCATAGGGAGCAGCTCCCCACAGCGCACATCCATCGCCCTCGACCGGACACCACCTCTCCTAGTCAAGGAAAGGGAACCCAAGTCCAAGTGTGTGAATGTGGTGCATGACTTAGCTTGCAGGTGTTTGAATTTCAATTCACACACTTAGATCAAAAGTTAAGGCGTAAATTTTCCATATGGAATTTAGCACCGCACACTTGTATCTACAAGCGAACCCAAATTAAAGCTCACTCGCCCTCAAGTGTGTGACATTCACACGCTTGTGTGTCTATGCTCACCGCCACTACCGTGGGGCTTCATGTCGCGCCCGGAAATGCGGGTACATCGCGGCGCTTCTGCCCGCCGCGTCGCCCGTCCCGCCGCAGTGTTGCATGGGGCAAAACGGGCCGTTCAAAGATGGCGGACCACCCGGACGAGTGTTCAGGGCGGCCGTATACCCGGCCATCAACGGCCATTTCCCCGGGCCGCGGCTGTGAACTATGTTGCAGAGCCGTAAAAACGAGAACACAGCAGACCTGTCCTTGGGTACGGCGGCGCGGCGCGGCGCGGCGCGGGGCCGGGCACAAGGCGCCACCGCGGATGTATACTACAGGAAAGGCGAGAATGCTCGCTGTTTGAACTGCGTGCCGAGTGTGCGCTGATTTACGGAACATGAAAACGACATGTGTACGGACGCGCCTCAGAGTGCAAGCCAGTGATACGACCCCTCCGGAGGTAATTTTACAGTTTCACCTAATCGCTGCTCGTGTCCACTCTCTTACACCGCAAGATAAAAGTGGCAATACATATACTTACAAGCAGGAAAACATAATGATCCTTAAGCCGTGATCACTTTCTTAAATGCAGGGGCCTATTTTTGCCTGATGAGTCAACAATGAAGGAAGATTATACAAAAGAAATTATCGGGGGTACACAAAAACTGACTCAGATCAGACATCTATATATACTATACTTGGCGAAGGAAGTAGAGCCCTCCTCATCCATCTCTCTCTCTCTCTCTCTCTCTCTCTCTCTCTCTCTCTCTCTCTCTCTCTCTCTCTGCCTTCCGGTCCTCCTCTTTTTTTTACCAACTGGGTGGGAGTGGGCCAATAACACAAAAGCGCCAGCCATCCCCTCCCCGGTCGGTCCGGTACCGGTCGGTCGTTGGATTGTAGAGCAAGTGTTCGGGGCCGCCGCGGCGAGCGACTCGTCCGGCCCGGTCCAGCCCCCCGAACATCTCCGAACTAATTCCGAACGGGTTTCACAGTAGCCTAGATATCTCTACTGCCTAAGCGGCACCTCAGACTGCTGGTGTTCATTTTTTTTAGCAGATGATACCTTACAAACTTAAACTTACTTACACTTAACATACATATAACTATACATGAGTAATGTAAGGTGTCATTGCTTTTACTCTCGATTAAGAAATATTGAAGAGAACCAGAAGAAAGCTCATATACGTATTGGGCTGGGCCTGCTAGGCGGGG